>NC_068356.1:149903043-150203043 GCF_020536995.1 Dreissena polymorpha | reverse complement strand
ATGCTCCCCAAAGGTTTTTTTTTGTCACAATATTGCACTATATATTCAGATAAAAGGAAACGTCTTGAGGGCACAGTAGTTTGGGGGACAATAATTTTTTTATAGAAAATTTCAAAGGGCCATAACTCTATGAAAAATCATCCGACCAGAACCCGCTGATAATATGCACATCTCCTCTTGGTAGTGAAGCTTCCCATAAAGTTTCATTGAATTCCGGTCATTAGTTGCTGAGAAATAGCCCGGACAAGAATTGCACTATTTGTACAGTTAATGGAAAATTTCAAAGGGCCATAACTCTGAGAAAAATCATCCGGCCAGACCGGCTGATCATATGCACATCTCCTCTTGGTAGTGAAGCTTCCCAAAAAGTTTCATTGAATTCGGGTCATTAATTGCTGAGAAATAGCCCGGACAAAAATTGTGCACGGACGGACACATGGACGGACAGACGAAGCGGCGACAATAAGCTCCCCCTAAAAAAAATTGGGGAGCATAAACAATCTGAATTACATACAATACACATAAATAAAAAAACAACAGAAAACATCCTGAAAGACAGACTAATGTGTCAATTTAATGGCACAAACAGACATGCAAATCAAAATCAAAAGAGAACAACAATTGCTCATGTTCAAATGTACATTCATAAAGATAAGTCAAGCAACTGTCAAATATTACTATGTAAAGTTTGTTTTAAAAATGGGTCTTTGTCAAAAGATGCCAATGCATCAAAATAGTTTCACCTGAAACTTATTATTCAGAATATTAAGCATGAAATACATTGAAAAGAATAAAATGTAAACAGAGTTTAAAGGTTTTTAGGTTTCCATTTTCTGTTAAGATCTTAAAATAATAAATGTATATAATCCACCCTTTATTGTGCGATGCAAAAATTACATTACAAATATAACTCAAACATTTTTCTATTAATTTTGGTGGGACTCGGAACACCATTAGTGTTTATGTGGTTACACATGTAGTTCCCTGTTGTCATTGTCGTGCTTGGACTTAAAAAACATAATTCTCTTTCACGTTTCTGCTATTCATTATTTTGCTAGGACTCAAAATTCCTAGTTCTCTTGGATTTCTTTCAATTACTTTTTTGCTTAACACATGGTTTTCCTTCATCCTTTCATCCATCATTTTGTTCTTTATTGGACTATTTCCATATTTTCCCACCTTATCAGTTTGCCAGTTCTGAAAGTCTTTTCTAGGACTGAGAGTAATTTTTTTAGCCTGTTTCTTGTGAAATGACAAATCCAATACAGTTTCAGTGTCTTCTTTCAATGTTTCAACATCTTTGGTATTTTTCTGCCTGTCAGAACGATTACCATAATTTTTTAGTTTACATTTCACCTCATCCCTTGCACTTCCAGTGATCTCATTCAAAGAATCATATACGAATTTCTTCACATTATTATCATCACTGTATTCACTGGCATTCTTCTCAACAAATCCCATTTCAGTTTTAACCTTTCCTGTTTCTTTTAGCGGATCATTCATAATTGCTCTGGCCTTTCGTTTAGTGTCACTCTGGATTTCTTGACTTTGTTCACAGCTTTTATTTCTTGCCTCACCACCTGTCTTTGCCATCTCATTTTGAACACTCTTGGTCGTTTCATCATGCTTGTCAACAGTCTGTTCAAATGTATCCACATCAATGTCAATCTTCAAAGCCCCCTCCCCCAGACTTGCATCATAGTAATACATCCGGGATACACTTATATCAACCTCATCTCCATCTCTTTTGTCTTCAACAATATGTTTACCGCTAAGACGTTTTTCAATCAGAACTTTATCTTTCTGACCATTTTCAAAAGGTATAAGATTAACACCTTTCATTTTCTTGTCTGATTCATCAATTCTATTAGCATGTTCAACATTATATGCCTCATTCAGAGAAGAACAATCTTTGACATTTTTCATCCTTTGTTCACAATTGTGACTAGGTACGGTTGCCTGTACTTGGCAGGTAGACATTTTCAACAGCTGTTGCGCAACTTCGGTGCGAGTGGTACTTTCTTCATTTTTCAGCATGGAAGGTAAAGCCAACTGTTCTTTACGTGGATGAGAATCACTTTCAACACACTTTGATTCAGATGTTACGTAACTATTGTCAGTATAACACAAAACCTGTTTAGGTTGCCCAGAATTGGGCAGGCTATAATTTGAACAGTTCATTGATGACATTTCCGAACACTGGATTTTCTGCTCATTTGAATCTCTTCTACTGAGTTTCGTTACTTCTTTTTTTCTGAAATCCTTCAGTTCCATATTAACAGATCCGAAACCCCTTACTTCTGCCTGGCTTGCACTCAATGACCTTGACCTTGAGTCACTACCCTTGGTTTGACCTTGAGCCGGATATAAAGGATAAATTCCACTATTTCCACTGTTTTGGGCCATGTAGTTGAGCATGAACATGTGGTTGTAGTATGCCTGCACCTGGCTGTTGTATGCCTGACACATCTGGTTATAGTCAAGGTATTTCTGGGATCCCAACATTGCAGGTGGATTGCTGAACATTGGATAAGGGAAAGAGGATGGAACTGCTGGGGTTACATGATAAGTTGAACCAGCGTTTGTAATACTATAGGAGGCAGGGCCAAAGGTGGATAGAGTTGGAGTTTTTGACAAGGAAGGTAACTCAAAGGCATTTCCAATGACGGGGAGCTTTTGAGAAGCAGTGACTGCCCCTGATTGCAATCGGTGAATGTTTTCACTTAGTGTCAGTTTGGTGCTGAATGTTTCCATGTCTTTTGTTTCATACCCAGCAATCCTCTTGCAAGGTAATGTTTCCTTTACACTTGTTGAACTTTCATTTTTTACTTGTCCTGAATATGTTGACTTTGCTCTTATTCTTTCTTTGGGTCTCTTCACCAACCATTCTCTATCGTTCAATGCATCTTTTGGCATATTCACAGTCACATTCACATTCTCCAAACTTTCAATACTTCCATTTTGCTGAACTGATTCCACACCCATCATTGGCATGCTCAGAGATCTCCCTCTTTTATTCGCTTCTACATCTCCAACAAGCAATGAAGCCTGTGATAAAGTAGGCAAAGTATTCTCAGACTCATTGCCAATGTCCTTATTCTCTTCATGCGAGCGCAGATGCTTGTAAAGATGACTGCTCTGGGCAAACTCTTTACGACACACCGTGCATGTGTACTGCTTACTGTTTGTATGGGACCTCAGGTGCATCGTTAAATGATGTCTATGAATAAACGTCTTCTGACAATGATCACACTTGTGGGGCCTATCACCGGTATGCCCTTTCTTATGTTGCCGCAAGACACACGCTTTACTGAACGACTTACCGCAGACATCGCAGGAGTGGAGCTGAGAAGGGGAGTGGGACTTGACATGGATTTTCAGCTCATGACTAGACGAGAACCCAGCACTACAAACACCGCAGCTGTAGACACGCTTTCCCGTATGTGTGCTCATATGCATATTCAAATAAAACTCTTCGTTAAATTCACGATCGCACACTTCACACCGGTACAGCTTTTCCCGGTGCACCCGTAAATGCCTCCTCAGGTTGTTGTACTGACTAAACTCTCTTGAGCAATGCTGGCAACGGTATGGATTCACTCCCTTATGGAACAGTTTCATGTGACTAACAAGCTTCTCTGAGCTGCCAAACTTCGTGTAACACACCCAGCAGGCCAGTGACTTCTCCTTGTGTACCAGCTGGTGATTTCTTAGTGCATCAAGCGACGAAAATGATTTCAGACATTCGCTACAATTCAATAAACCTGAACTTTCATGAAGGCTTCCTGCAGGTGGAGACAAACTGTCAGAAGATCCATTACTTGACATAATTCTGACTTCATTTTTACTCTCCGAAACAGCGTCCACTGGTTTCATATTGTCCACCGAAGCCTTCATTTGCAATGAGAGACCGGTGCCTGTATTAGGAGCTACAGAGTTAAATTTCTCCAGCAGTGACACCATGGGCCCCATATAAGTCTTATTCCTGGCTTCTTCTGATTTTGAATAAGCAGATGTGCTCATTTCAAGACCAGCTTGAACCTTATCATATGCAAGTTTGGCATAAATAATTCCAGGTATATTGACTTGGCCATTCAATCCATTTGTTCCATTGGCTATTTCCTCACCCACCAGAAGACTGTCGGCTTTTACAGAATTAGCCATGTCTGTTCTCACATAACTTTGAGCACCAGTTTCTTCAATGAAGCAACCCAGATATTTTCTCTGCTCAATAGTGTCACTGGCCTGCAAACTTAGAGCACCCTCCTCAACCGTTTCCCGAAAGAGGGGCTTAGACAATTGAGGTCTCAAGAGGGTAATTCCATAACTTGGGGTTCTTTCTGGGGTTCGGTGATCAAAGTTGGTTCCAGATGCTTCCACGGGTGACGCCTCCCGTGATCTTGTCACATTCGATTCACAAGACTCACTTATCTCTGAATGTACTGACTGCAGAGAATCATTCCTTTGGCGTGGAAAATTGTGCATCGTTTTAAAATAAACATTTTCCTTGTTTTCTGTATTTTCTTTCATACCATCTTCAACAAGTCTTGCATTGATTTCGTGTTTCGACCCTGCATCAGGAATTGACTTTTGTTGGTTAAGAGCAAAGTTCTCAATTCCATGTAACAGTTTGTGCTCGAACAGCGCCCTCTTCTTTGGCGGATACATTTGATCACCTGGCAGTTGTCTCTTGGCAGACATTGGCATTATTGCATGATTGGAGCTTTCTGAAATATTAAGACATATTTTTACTTTAAGATTTGTTTACAATTATTTATTTACAAGTGTTCCACGGTCGGAGAAATATGCCCCTCCAAACAGGGCTTTGAACTTGTTTCCCCAATTGCAATAGGGGTCATCTACTGTCCAAGGACAATGAGCATGTGAAGTATCAAGCCAATCGGTCAATTTGTGGATAAGTAATTGATCAGAAACAATTTTCAGACTTATTCTGAAATTTACCTTGACCTTTAATCTAGTGACCCCAGGTTTGATAGGGGTCATCTACTGTCCAAGAACAATGTGCATGGGAAGTATCAAGCCAAGCAGTCTTTTTCTCTTTGACGAGTTATTGATCAGAAACGCTTTTCCCAATTATTGTGCCAGTGACCATGAACTTTGATCTAGTGACCCCAATTTCAATAATGGTCATCCAAGGATAATGTACATGAGAAGTATCAAGCCAATTGGTGAATCAGTTGAAGAGTTATTTATCGGAAATGATTTTCACACTGAAGTGTGATAGTGACCTTGACCTTTGACCTAGTAACCCCAATTTCAATAGGGGGTAACCCCAATTTCAATAGGGGTCATCTACTGTCCAAATCCAATGCACATATTAAGCATCAAGCCAATCGGTCAATTTGTTGATTCGTTGATTGTTGATCGGAAACTAACTGGACTACCGACATTCAGACTGGTCTACAGACATTCAGACTGGTCAACCAACAGACAACCAGCAAAACAATATACCCCTTCTTCTTTGAAGAGGGGCATAATAAACCAAAAGGGCACATTGAGGTTGAAAACTCTTGTATTTCATTAATTATTTATCTATTTCACTTGTTTGTTCTTTCCTTTTCATTATGATAATATAAAAGCATTACATCCTGTTAAATGAAACAAATATTATATGTCCTCAGGCAAGCTCAAATGCATTGAACAAGGTGTGATACATGTAATTTTCTTTCAGCCTCAGGTATGCACCTTCTGGAATATCTGCATAAGATCAGCATGTAATACTATGCTAAAATACTTAAAATATCTCTATGTAATTTTCAAAGCAAGGCAAAGCGAGTTTAACCACAAACAATTAATGGTAACATCCACATAGCGCAAATTTATGATGGGTTCATTCTACGGACTGAATCAGTAATCACAGCAAACCATTTATAAATATTTCACAACCTGTTAATAACAAATATTTTGCTCAAACTCTTTCTCTATTTCCATAATTATATGAACGGAGTACCTCTTAAAACCTCCATTTTCTGGTTGCTGTGGGGTCTTGTTTCCTATGATACTGCAGCTAGCATCCTTGACCACAATCCTGAAGTGAAAGTTCAAAGTAAAAAGTCTTATCGGTATCCTGTATGTGTTTTCAATTGGGATTTTCAAACCAAAATAATACATGTATGGAAGGAGTTTTCCCAAGAAACTTTAATTTTACGTGTCATGTTTACAGACAGTAACTAGAAATGGCGCAGCCGACGCGTATCCCCACGCCGCAGCTTTTGACCCAGAGGTCAGATCAAAATTCCAAATAGTGCACTGTCACACATATGCTCATGGCTACCATGTGTTTAAGTTTTAAGGTTCTAGTGCTAATAGTGTAGGAGGAGAAAGTGGCCAGGACGGACGGAGGAGATAACCACATTATTCCCCTGCTCCAATCCGGAGCGTGGGGATAATATTTGTACTTTGCATTGCCTCACAGCATGTATATCATGACATGAACTTTTCTAAGATTTCCTTCAAAACTAAGTAACACTCCAAAATAGCAAACATATTTACCTGTTCAATAATATTTATACATTTATATATGAACAATATAATACTTACTCTGCAGCATGTATTCGCAAATATATCCATTTACATCAGTAAATTATTGTATACATTAAATTGTTTTCAGTTTGTATTTCATCATAATGCCATACTATTGTTGAAATTAAAATGCCAAACAAATCTTCAAATTAAACAGTAGGTTCAAAGTAGGCACAAATTGATCAAATTGATTTGTACACAGATACAAATACACCTCTGAGTGAACCCAGATTTGACTGTGTTGTCTACCTCTAATACATAAATATTTCATTATCATTTCCTGATTTAACCAGATTAGAATCATAAGACCTTTACAAATAAAACAATGTACTTAACATGAACTGTAAGATTTCTCTTAATATCTGATAAACAAACATGGTCCTTGCTTTATGACCCCTTTTATTGACTGTTCAATAGGGGCCAATACTAGGTGTGATAAAGTCATTGTGGAGACTCCATGGTTAGGCAAACACTGCAGTGCCTGTTGTGTAATAGCCATGCATTCTATGGTGTTAAAGAAAACTGTAGCACAGCATGTAAGAGTGACTTAACATTGACATGGTAGATTAGTTGTGGTAAGAGGTTTGTTTGAGGCTGTGTGATATTGTCTGGGATGTGATGACAGACCGCCACAAGTACAAAGGTGTATTGCATAACACCAGCATGCTCCAACTAATCTACATACTGGGAATATATATCAAATTTCTATAGTTGTTTTTAATAAGATTACATGTGTCCATAAATATTTATTTAAAATATTGACAAAAAGAACATTAACAATGCCAAATTACTTTTTTGCATGTAGATATATTAAAGTAATGCAATACATTGCATTATCTGCCGCTTTAATTGTTTTCACCGTGTTTTTTAAATACCAACAAATATTTAAGTATGTATTGCTTATTTTGCCACAATTTTGCAATGTTCAGTAATTATTGGTAGAACTTTTCAACTTTATGTGGAACATATTTCATGACTTTTTTTAAATTCTTGAAATAGTTTTGCTTCGAATTCCTGACCTGGCAGTTATCAATCTTAAACAATGTATATTTATTTAAAAAATCTTCCTTTTCTGATATAAATACATGCTCTTGGTATGCATGTGAAAACTTCAACCAATACACAATGACTATTCCAGCATCCCTGGCCTATAACAGATCTTGAAGTAAAAGCTAGCGGATATTTGACCCTTTCCATCTCTGAAGCAATAGTTAAACAATGTAAATTAATTATGCAATCATTGCAAGTTACACCCTCTCCACACAATAAAAGTGAATTTAATTATTATAATTACAGTAATTATCATGTCACCTAGACCTCTACTCATTCACAGCCTGTCCCTTGCAGTCATTTATAAAAGTTAATGTAAAGGTATTATGACACATGTGAAAATCAGATAATATTGGTAAACTTGCCCAAGGCTGGTAAAGCTGGGACATAATAAACAATCATAAAATAGTGTGTATTTATTCCCCATAGCTGACAGAATGTCAACACAATTTTGCAATATATTATGCATGAACAAAAAGACAAATACTGATTAAATGTTATTTCATTTTCATGAGTGTCACAATATTCAAGTAACTTCTTTATGTCATCAATTACTAGTGACTCGATTGTTTGAATCCTGTTAACAAGGCCCTTCGGATGCTAGAGGATGATAGCTAGCCTCCTTGCATCCAAAGTCCCTAGACATTTTGTATGAACAATATAAGAAAATTCTCATTCTGATTTTTACTGCAAAATTAGGACATTTATGTTCATAAAAACACACGAATTACAAACCATAACATAAAAATGATAGACTTTCAGAAACGAAATTAAAATGTAAAAGAAACCTTTCAAGTTATGGAAGCGTATGACAGCACAGTCAAACACAATTAAGGTACTTAAACAACATTTGCACCAAATCTACGGGACATTTTTTCTAGGATTGTTTGTTGTCCAACTGACTTGAAGATGTGTATAATAATTAAGATACTACAAGATATTATGGCAATGAAGCAACACTGTCCAGAAGTATAACAAAATGTGTAAAATGACTATAATTTGTATTAATTCTCATAATTTAATCATTTACTTTGGTTATTATTTTGAAGCCAACTTAAATAACTTGTAGACATAAAAGAAATTAATTGGACAATTTTTTTTTTTGGTAAATCAGGATACTTTTTAGCCTACATCATCATTATCTAATGAAGTGTTCTCTGAAAGAACTGGCAGTCAGCGATATCACCTGTAACGTTCAAACTAGATGCCGACTACTTTTCCCCAAAATATCATTTGAAATGTAGCAAATACACCTGTTTTATTGCTCAGTTGCCGGCTACTTTTCAAATTAAACTGGAAACTCCTATTTTTCTAGAGAACACTGCTAATTGTGACTTGACTTCTTTAGTAGTAGTACTAACATTTTTAATACACTTTTCACATAAAAAAGATCTAGTGATATGTGGCAAATCAAATCCCTCAATTGAGATATTACACTGGTTAGAACATGTACTGAGCATCATTATCCCACAGTTGAGTCTGTTGTTGAAATTATGTAATGTCTTAACAAACACTACTTTATTAGGTAAAATGCTAAATGATTTCATTCAGATATGATTCTTTGAGATATCAGAGACATAGACGTGTTAATACTATTATCTACGTCTCTACAGATATTTTGTCCTTCTTTATAAAGTACCAGTAAACGGCACTTTCCCAATTACGAAAAAACTACAAGTTTTCCAATTGCTGTCCAAAAAATTCCCAATTTAAGGTAAAAAAAAAACATTTTGTTAGTTTCCCTATGCAGCTCTATGGTTTGAACCTAGGTAAATATAATATTGACAGCTTGAAAACACTTAGTTATCTATTTTAAAGTATTTAGGAGCATAAAATCAAATACACCAATTTCCCAATTTTCAGGTTTTCACGACTCAATTTTTCCCAATTGGACTGGTACAGGTACTTTTCCCAAATGGACAAAAAAACGCTGCTCAAGTTCTTCTTGAATGCTCTGAGCTTTTATGTGTACGGGTTATGGATGTTTCGGTAAATGACCAGTTCGGTAAATTGATTTATAGAGTAAAAGTCGTGGATGTTTCGGTAAATTGATTTTATATAGGAGGTATACCTACAACGAGGTGTTAATGACACCTATTATCGGCTTACAATAACATTAGGGGCATTTATTTGCAAACTGTGGATTAATTTTGATGTACATTAATTGAGTTGTTTGGTACTAATTAAATTATCTGTTTAAATGTACGATGTTTGCAAAGTGTTATTATTAATTATCCAGGCTTGCAACCTATTAAATTTCTAATCGATGGAGGTAAATTATATATTAAGGTCATGATCGTTTTGTATTTTATATATGTTTTTAAACATTTAGTTGATAAATACCTTAATTAAAGCAGTTAAAAAAATATAATAATGTGGCTCTTACAAGAGGTGGCCTCCACGTGGCAAGAGCTGGGCAACATATTCATTATGTTGGCAAACTACCTCATGTTTATGTAATGGTTAATTTTCGGTGGTTTAAAATAATAAGATGAGGCGATAAGAGAGGTTTTTCCTGATGCCGTGATACGGGGATGCGTCTTCCACTTTACACAGCGGATATACAGGAAGATCACCACAGAGGGACTGAGTACCGCGTATCAGCAACATGGTGACAAGTTCGAGTTCTTCAGGAAAATTATGTCCCTTCCTTATCTACCAGTTGAACAGATTGAACCGGCATTCAACAGGCTGATGGAGGTAGCTGAAGGAGTCGGGGGTCCCGTACTGCGGGTATGCGAGTACATTTCCCGTACATGGATCCACGGCAGTGTATGGCGACCCCTCAATTGGTGCGTGTTTAGAGAGGAGGTGCGAACGAACAACGACTTGGAAGGTAACTATAATACAATTAGCATTATTAATTTATAAGTATGAAACAATTCACATTGTATATTTTTCGTATATTAATCTTATACTTTCATATCATACTATAACGGTAATAAGCATTTGTTTCATAATAATGTTATTAAAAACTGATAAAAAAATGACATAATCTTGTTATTAAGTACAAACATGTTTTTATTATAATTACAGGATGGCATAGACGCATCAACGCACGAGCGTGTTCAGCCAACCTCGGGCTTTACAAGTTGGCCAACCTTCTCAGAGAGGAATCTGAGACTGTTGATCTTCATATACGGCTGGTGAGCCAGCACCTTCTCACGAAGATCAGGCGGAAGAAGTATGTTACGATACACGGCAGACTGCATCAAGCATGGGATGACTACGAAGAAGAGAAGCTGACAACAACTGAACTTCTGAGGATCATCAGCCACATCAATGCCCTCGGACCATCCACAGCGGTCCACCACATGCTCGACGACGACGAGGCTTGAAAGATGAACGACTGATATGGTTGAAATGTAACATTAAATTGAACAGTGTCGTACATGTATCTAATTTGTATTAGAAAATCTGAATGATAAAAATGTGTGATAAAAATGTAAAAATATTGTAGTGCGTCAAAAATGTATCTAATTAATATGTGCTTACTCCCTCATTTTTTTTAAATGACATGAAATATTCAAATATATATATATAGTATCCAAGGTTTAGTTGTTGCTTATTTATATTATATGGTAAATAAAACGGATTACAAAGTAGATCAGTTATTATTTATTTATTGAACCGATTTGTTAGGGCAAAAAATGATATCAGTTATTTTGGCCGTAAAACCCATTGTTCCAGTACAGTAGTCAGGTGCCAGTGTATTAATTTGATAAGATAATGATCATCACGGCAGCTTGCTATTACACAGTGTATTCATTCGGCTGGCGTTGTGTTATATGTCAATTTTATCAGTTTTCAAGTATGTGTATCTCTTCGCTTAACTCAACGTTCAATGACACGCGCACTTAACATAATTATAAAACATAACGCGTATCATTATATTACTTTTTATTAATTACGTACACGTTTTAAATTTTATATATTGTTTTTTTGTGTGTTTTTCGCAACCAGAAAGAAATAATAAAACATATAAATAAATATAAAATTCAACATGAAACCTTTATTCTTTAATCATAAAAAACTTTTTAAAATAGCATTAAACGTAATTGCAGAGCTTACATTTATTCCGCCATAAATCATTATTTCTTATTTTTACTATTATGTTATAATTTTGTTAATTAAATAAAAGCACCAATTTAAAAACCAAACAACAGTATTGCGTTATTTAAATCGTAAAATTAACTAAATTCTTTACCTTAGGCATGGCATTAATTACTCAACTCAAAAGTAATCCACAGTTTGCAAATAAATGCCCCCAATGTTATTGTAAGCCGATAATAGGTGTCATTAACACCTCGTTGTAGGTATACCTCCTATATAAAATCAATTTACCGAAACATCCACGACTTTTACTCTATAAATCAATTTACCGAACTGGTCATTTACCGAAACATCCAGCACCCTATGTGTACATACGTACAGCGACCCAGAGGGTCAATATAGCTGGGTGTTGTATTATTCCAACTATCTACGTCTCCGGAGATATAGTCTACCTACTTTTCAGTCTAAAATTTGTCTCACATCTTGGTTTGGCAAATGTGCGAGCTTATTTTAATTGTATTTATATCAATGTTATTTAAGTATATGTACTGTAACAATAACCGAATTAATATTATGATAGATGTTATTCAATGCTCAAAATATAACCTGGGCTACGACATTTCACAACCACGGCACGGGTCGACAGGATTGTGTATCGCTTATGTCATGAAAACATATTAAAATGTACAAACAATCACTGATGTTTAAACTTTAATAACAATTTTAAAGTAATAATATTAAAATTGTGTCTTACCATATTAAGATACTTTCAGGCAATACGAACGCTCCGTCAATTTCCGCAGAATTCTCGCATAAATTCGAAAAGTTTCAGTTAACAATACACATCGATGCACTTTCTTTGTACTTCAAATTATCCGCGGATTGCATCCCTTGTGTATCCGCTGTGTGTCAGCCAATCAGAACATCGAGGTATGGTTCCCGTTTTTAAACGGACACCAATCCCTATCATTGTAAACAATCAAAGCACTGTTAAGCTCCAATGGTCAGTTACCTCCCCTTACCTGTAGAAAAATGGACTTACAAACAGATCGTGTCATTGTATCTGTTTATAACGATGGTTGCAAACGATTTAGTAGGAATACGTTTAAGATCTCACCCAAAATGTGTACTGATATGAATGCGTTATGTATCTTTTGTTCAGCAATTTAATAAAAATTGATTAGAATATAAACTAAAATCAGTGTAATATTAGTTAATACACATACCTGATAAAATATACAGATAATATAAAAGTGAAGGAACGACAGACAAATTAAAAATCGATTAAGAAAACATCGTATAAATTTGACACGTCCATTACGTCGATCGATATACATATTTTTTTAATATAACCTCTCTGTATTGCGTTTATTTGCATTAGTTTAAACGGCGAGTTCAAACGTTAGCGACTTTCTGACATATCAGACTTATCAATATACAATGTATATTGATAAGTCTTTGGACATATGCATAACCATAATTTTATTCATAATGTGACTTAGAGCAGATCTATAGTATGCCAGCTTTTTTTAAGTTGTGACGAAGTCTTACACAATCGTTGCCTCTTCTAAACTCCTGAAAAAAAATAAGAGGAGGTACGTTTTTTTTATGTAAATAAGACTGTTTAAACAATCCCTCAGGGTATGTTCTTATAAAAATATGTTATTTGTAATGCTCTTATGGCGAAAATATTATTTAAAACCATATTAAATCAAATTCATTGTAATATCTGTGCGTATTCGCATACTTGTTAAAGTAATGTGTTGATCTGACATGTTCGTTACTTAAAGGCATCTAGGAAACAAATTGTGATATGAATTGTTTTAAAACTGATTGAACATGGAATGAGAATGTTCTTTGCCCATCTCCTTAAACCTTTCACCGTGTTGACAAAATAAAATGAGACCCGTTGTTGGAAAACTGGTCTTAATGCATGTGCAGCCCGAACATACTTATTAGTGATGAAACTTTCCGCATTAACTGGATTTTCTCTACGAAGAAACTTCATTTTAACCCATTAATGCCTAGCGTCTAGAAAAAGGGCATTTGCAAACAGCGTAGACTCAGATGAGACGCCGCATGATGCGGCGTCTCATCAGGGTCATCGCTGCTTTCTTAAAGGAATTTCTGTAAGAAATATTCTAAATATAGAAATAAATATACTATACATCCCTAATTTTGGAAATAAATTGATCCAATTTAGAAGGATGGGAGAGTCCACTAGGCATAAACGGGTTAAAGGGGCCTTTTCACAGATTTTGGCATTTTTTAACTTATTCATTAACTGCTTTATATCGATAAATGTAAACATTGGATCGTAAAAGCTCCAGTAAAAAATCAAGAATAAAATATAAAAAAGGAAAAGAACATTGCCCGGTCCAGGTTTCGAACCAGTGACCCCTGGAGTCCTGAAGTAAAAACGCTTTAGCCCACTGAGCTATTCCGCCGAGTACACATGCTAAACGTATTTTATACCTTATATAAGCAATCTTCGTAGTTTCACAAAATTTAACGACAAAAACGGAACTCTCCAAATTATTCAATCGTTTCGCGTTGCAACGCTTTATAATTTTTAGGTTTTAAAATCGTCAAAAGATGCATATAATGGCTCTATTAGACCATAGTAAATGTTCAGTATTACTGTTTCCTCACAAATATCATAACTAAAACGAAAATTTGCGAATCTGAAACAACTTTTTTCAATTTTGTCAATTTACCAAAGCGTGAAAAGATCCCTTTAACGAAGAATACGTTGAACGCAGAAAGTGTCGTCCCGGACTAACCTGTGCGGACGACATATTACGTACATGCATTAAGCCTTATTTCTTTTACAGCGCTTTTCGAATATATATTATCAATATTGCCGTACAAAATACATCATACAATGAAACAAAATGTTTGCCATAATTTATAAATATAATGGAAATCACCATATCGAATTAACTTCATTTCAGTTCTTTTTAGCATTAAATGTGTGGCTTTCAGTTGAAAGGTGCATATTAGAATCAAATTCGAAATATATTTAGCCGTCAAGAAAAACAACATAACCTTTGAGTATTACAATTTTGTTTAAAAATGGATTTACACAGGACATTAGAGCAGTTTTGAAATCCGTCAGCTTTTAAATGAATAGACATTAACTTTTAATTATTATTTTGCTGTCAAGCGTACAACATACACCTGAATAAAGTTAAGCGGATTAACTATAATTTTGCAACATTGTTTGTTAGTAACGGAGGTGTCATTTTTACAGCAAAAATATGTGTTCCACCAAAGTGAACGATTGTGATATTTTTAATTCATATCGTCCACTTAATTTAAAAATATGCGCTATTTGTCAATTAAAACTGGTCAATGTCCGGCAAGATTCATGATATAAGAAAAAACTGAACATTAATGTTAATGAAAGTATAATACCAGCTATCACTTTTAGATAATGAGTTATCATCCAATATTATTTGGGCCGTGCTCTGTGAAAAGGGGGTTTAATGCATGTGTGTAAAGCGTCATCCCAGATTAGCTGTGCCGTCTGCTCTAACTAATCAGGGACGACACTTTCCGCTTTTATGATATATTTCGTTTCAAGAAAGTCTCTTCTTACCAAAAATCAAGTTTAGGCGGAAAGTGTCATCCCTGATTAGCCTGTGCGGACGCATATGCATTAAACCCTTTTCACAGAGCGAGGCTCATTTGGTTCGAAAACAGTGTTATATTTCAGAATTGAATTGATATTTACATATGATACTTTGGCTCATTGGGTCATTGTCGACATGAAATGGCTTGAAGTCACCCGGGGGTGACTAGAAGCCGATTCTTGTCACCATAGGGTGATTCAAGGCGACCGGGTGACTAGAATCGGCTTGAAGTCACCCAGATTGACATGAATCGGCTTCTAGTACCCCGGATGACTTCAAGCCATTTCAGGTCGACAATGACCCAATGAGCGTTTCTTTGCATACATACATGTATAAAACATATATGTCCGTGACTGAATATTGTTTTAGGACACCAGAATCCATAGCTGACAAACATAATTCATTAGTCAAAATAATACAATTATACCGAATATAAACCTTTTCATTAACCGTTTTTATTTGTATTTTACGCATAGTGAGTAATAAAAATCTGCTATAACAAACGAGAACAGTCTTTTATCTTAATACAAACTGCTGCGGACATGTGAACTGTGAAAGACGTACTTTCCCAAGTTCTGTTTCAATTTGTTTATTGGGGAGGCATTTACTTCATAATGAAATGTCATTGAATTATTTATTTGTTATCACTGACAAGAATTTACTAACAAAATTGTAATATTTGGAAAAGTATTAAAATAACAAGGAGCACATGTCTGCCCAAATGATTGAACCCAGGACCTCTAAAACCAATGTCTGCCCTGATAATTGAACCCGGGACATCTAAAACCAATGTCTGCCCTGATAATTGAACCCGGGACATCTAAAACCAATGTCTGCCCTGATGATTGAATCCAGGACCTCTAAAACCAATGTCTGCCTTGATAATTGAACCCAGGACCTCTAAAACCAATGTCTGCCCTGATGACTTTACCTAGGACCTCTTAAACCAATGTCTGCCCTGATGATTGAATCCAGGACCTCTAAAACCAATGTCTGCCCTGATGATTGAATCCAGGACCTCTTAAACCAATGTCTGCCCTGACGATTGAACCCAGGGCCTCTAAAACCAATGTCTGCCCTGATGATTGAACTATAGACCTCTCAAACCAATGTCTGCTCTGACGATTGAATCCAGGACCTCTAAAACCAATGTCGGTCCTGATGATTGAACCCAGGACCTCTAAAACCAATGTCTGCCCTGATGATTGAATCCAGGACCTCTTAAACCAATGTCTGCCCTGATGATTGAATCCAGGACCTCTAAAACCAATGTCTGCCCTGATGATTGAACAATAGACCTCTCAAACCAATGTCTGCCCTGACGATTGAACCCGGGACCTCTAAAACCAATGTCTGCCCTGATGATTGAACTTTAGACCTCTCAAACCAATGTCTGCCCTGACGATTGAATCCAGGACCTCTAAAACCAATGTCTGTCCTGATGATTGAACCCAGGACCTCTAAAACCAATGTCTGCCCTGATGATTAAACTATAGACCTCTAAAACCAATGTCTGCCCTGACGATTGAACCCGGGACCTCTAAAACCAATGTCTGTCCTGACGATTGAATCCAGGACCTCTAAAACCAATGTCTGCCCTGATGATTGAACTATAGACCTCTAAAACCAATGTCTGCCCTGATGATTGAACTATAGACCTCTAAAACCAATGTCTGCCCTTATGATTGAACTATAGACCTCTTAAACCAATGTCTGCCCTGATGATTGACTCCAGGACCTCTAAAACCAATGTCTGTCCTGATGATTGAACCCAGGACCTCTAAAACCAATGTCTGCCCTGATGATTAAACTATAGACCTCTAAAACCAATGTCTGCCTTGATGATTGAACCCAGGACCTCTAAAACCAATGTCTGCCCTGATGATTAAACTATAGACCTCTAAAACCAATGTCTGCCCTGATAATTGAACCCGGGACCTCTAAAACCAATGTCTGCCCTGATGACTTTACCTAGGACCTCTAAAACCAATGTCTGCCTTGATGATTGAACCTAAGACCTCTTAAACCAATGTCTGCCCTGATGATTGAACCCAGGACCTCTAAAACCAATGTCTGCCCTGATGACTTTACCTAAGACCTCTAAAACCAATATCTGCCTTGATGATTAACCCTAAGACCTCTAAAACCAATGTCTGTCCTGATGATTGAACCCAGGACCTCTAAAACCAATGTCTGCCCTGATGATTAAACTATAGACCTCTAAAACCAATGTCTGCCTTGATGATTGAATCCAGGACCTCTAAAACCAATGTCTGCCCTGATGATTGAATCCAGGACCTCTAAAACCAATGTCTGCCCTGATGATTGAATCCAGGACCTCTAAAACCAATATCTGCCTTGATGATTGAATCCAGGACCTCTAAAACCAATGTCTGCCCTGATGATTGAATCCAGGACCTCTAAAACCAATGTCTGCCTTGATGATTGAATCCAGGACCTCTCAAACCAATGTCTGCCCTGATGATTGAATCCAGGACCTCTAAAACCAATGTCTGCCTTGATGATTGAATCCAGGACCTCTTAAACCAATGTCTACCCTGATGACTGAACCCAAGATCTCTAAAACCAATGTCTGCCCTGATGATTGAACCTAAGACCTCTAAAACCAATGTCTGCCCTGACGATTGAATCCAGGACCTCTAAAACCAATGTCTGCCTTGATGATTGAACCTAAGACCTCTACAACCAATGTCTGCCCTGATGATTGAACCCAGGACCTCTAAAACCAATGTCTGCCCTGATGATTGAACCCAGGACCTCTAAAACCAATATCTGCCCTGATGATTGAACACAGGACCTCTAAAACCAATGTCTGCCCTGATGATTGAACCCAGGACCTCTAAAACCAATGTCTGCCCTGATGATTGAACATGGGACCTCTAAAACCAATGTGAGCCCTGATGATTGAACTATAGACCTCTCAAACCAATGTCTGCCCTGACGATTGAACCCAGGACCTCTTAAACCAATGTCTGCTCTGATGATTGACCCAGAACCTCTTAAACCAATGTCTGCCCTGACGATTGAACACAGGACCTCTAAAACCAATGCCTGCCCTGATGATTTAACTATAGACCTCTGAAACCAATGTCTGCCCTGACGATTGAGCCATAGACCTCTCAAACCAATGTCTGCCCTGACGATTGAACCCAGGACCTCTAAAACCAATGTCTGCCCTGATGATTGAACCCAGGACCTCTAAAACCAATGTCTGCCCTGATGATTGAACCCAGGACCTCTAAACCCAATGTCTGCCCTGATGATTGAATCCAGGACCTCTAAAACCAATGTCTGCCTTGATGATTGAACCCATGACCTCTAAAACCAATGTCTGCCCTGATGATTGAACTTAAGACCTCTAAATTCAATGTCTGCCCAGATGATTGAACATGGGACCTCTAAAACCAATGTCTGTCCTGACGATTGAACTATAGACCTCTCAAACCAATGTCTGCCCTGACGTTTGAACCCAGGACCTCTAAAACCAATGTCTGCTCTGATGATTAAACCCAGGACCTCTAAAACCAATGTCTGCCCTGATGATTGAACCCAGGACCTCTAAAACCAAAAGCGACCTCGCTACCACAATACCACGTTTGTTTGTGTGAATGCAATATCGGCAATACACGTTTCTACAACATCATGAAAAGCGTTACAAACGCTATATTTTTTCTGAATTTGATTGATGAATATTAAAACAAGAACATATTTTTTTAAACATTATAAATTTCTTAGACAAGTGCGGTATAAAAGTATTTTGCTAGTTTGAATATAATGTATACCTTTCTTTTTAATATGGCAATTATTTCGAAAATTGAAATTGCGCCAAAATTTAAATGTAGTCCGTTAAACTTACGACATATTTATATATTAAATATAAATCATTTTGCAAGCGACGTGTTTACAAAATATTTTGAAAGCATTTTACCAAACCTATTCGCTGACAATAAACACGTACATTATTATATATATACCGGCACATTAATGATGTAAACATGCAGATGCCAAGCATGTGCGCAAGACGTGGGTGGAAACAGCTAGAGAGACTCGCCCAGAACCGAAACGGCTGGAGGAAGCTGGTCGGTGGAAAATGTGCCGCACAGGACCACAAGCAAAGATGAGATGTTGACATGAAATATCACAGCATTCATTCTACCAGGTATATCAAGAAACATTGTGTTCTTTTGTAAAATTGGGCCACGGTCCTTGAATCCGGATTTAACTGGATAAAATATGCTCTACCTCACACACTTCTCAGACACGTGTCTTAGATCACGATCTCTCTCAGCCATACCACCCCCTCATTCCTCAGTGTACCACGATGTGCACATGAAAATTGTATCGACGAGAGTTTAACTGTAAAAAATCTAGTTCGATTGCGTGCATGGGACGTTTGATCGATAGTTAAATAAGATTCATGAACACATTTAACGCAAAAGATAAAGTACATGTAACCCATATATTTAAAATTAATCACTTGAGGAAATAGATCTATATTATAATATTGAAGCAAACATGAAATTATAATACGAAAATTGGATCCACCAATATTCTCGCCTCCTGAATGTTATGTTATATAGCGCGTCACTGTAAACTACGTAAGTTAAGTCAACCACGATATATTGTTGTGTTTATTTGTTCTCTATGACTGTATACATTTGGTATACTGACTACTCAGTAGTCTACTGTTTATTATTTCAAGGTCAATTTCAGGGTTGTCAGCACGTAAACATTCGTGAAATATTAATTTCTCGACATTATCCTAACTGTTTATATCACATGGGTGCTATAAATCTTCATAAACATTTCAAGACTTATTATGGCGTAAAGGAGAAATGCAATAAGTTAGATCTCAATATGTTAAACGTTACAAAAACACGATTACCAATTACTAATTTGACCTATTTTCAATGATATTTAGCTGGGAGTATTATACTCGCTTATGCGTGACCTTAAATTCTATAGGCTTTTACAGTCACCGATCGCACCCCGACCGTGTGTTGAAAATAAATATTGGTTTAGAAAGTATCTGTGAATGACAGTTCATAGCGCGCATATATAATTTTAAAGAGTAGTTAAATCAATCGAAATAAGATAACCTCACAAGGTGATTTTCAATTGAATCTAATTACTTAAAAACTAATGAAAACATCACGCGGGAGTGAGCTTGCGCCCCGGAAATAGTTAACACTGTGTATTGAATGTAGAGTGTAATCTGTTAGAGTAAAAGAGGCCAGCCTTGTAAAAAAATCGTGTGTTTTTTGTTCATTCAAAACGGACTAATGAATTCGTTCATATGGATGGACTGTTTATGTACTTATTCACCGTTTTTACGGTGATATTTTTGTTCCCTTTTATACAAGGTAAGCGCCTGTTTTCACCATAATCCATTGTTTTGGTTGGTTGCAAAAACATACAAAACATCTCGCAATGGCGGCCATATCGGGGTTAACCTTTGAAAAAACTCGGTCAAGATGACCCAAACCTTGTTGTCAACAATTGTGAACACGCGGACTCATTTTGTTAAGATGTGTCGGTATTGGTTTGGTCATTGATTTGTTATTTAAACGAAATATAGATACAGATCTCGTTGTCTTGGCAGAGATGTGATATTCATCATACCGAGTTTGTGTGCATTTTTATCAACGGGGCTCCAAAGGGGAAATTAACCTTTAATTGGGCTTAGCTGACCGATGGATTCTCTTTGATGTGTTTTATAATTGAGTTATAATTGATATTTAGATGATTACGTCATCAGTGTGAACGAGACGTTGCATAGTGCACGTGATTTTCGGAACATGTATGTTGACATTCTTTCTCAGTGTTTACATGCGTGTGCACCAGCATAATATGGGTTGACTCATCAAAACATTATCATTGATTTTAAGCAATGCTTTTGTTTTAAAGAAAATTCTGCTTGCTTTTGTTTTTAATAAGTGTTTGAACTTATTTTCCCTTTTGTTTCCTTTTGGATGTTTGTGAATGTTAAATTAATGAAAGATAAACAAGAATTTCTTTTTGTCAGTTAAAGTAACAGTATCCTTTTTCGAATGCCGGACAAAAACCCTCCCGGATAAAAACCCTCCCGTCAGTTTTATAGGGGCCGTACGAAAACCCTCCCATGAATAAACGGGGACGGACAAAAACCCTCCCATGAAAAAAACAGGGAAGGACAAAAACCCTCCCATTAAAAAAAGGGACCGGACAAAAACCATCCCGTGAAATCTGAGCCACGAATTCAAGTACCAACGATTATTTATGAATTTTTTTATCCGAAATCGGTCATTTCCGAATGTCGTTTCCGACATTTGTATTTTGTTGTTGGTTATCCGAGATATTTATTTTTTGTAATAGTGACTTCACTTCAGAAGGTAACATAACACTATATATTGACTAATTCCGAAATTGAAATGCTGTTATTTTACACCCATTTGATGTCAATTATGTGTGTTGCAAATACATTTGTCGGCATTTAAATGCTTTTTATTGATTCTGTGATTAAAATTATTAAAAACTAAAAGTAGTTGAAGATTCACAGTTTGCTTTATACATTTGTGGGCGTTTAATTGCTTTTTATTGATTCTGTGATTAAACTTATTAAAAACTAAAAGTAGTTGAAGATTCACAGTTTGCAATTTTTACTTTCATTTTCGCAAAGGTTTCAGAAACTTCCCGGAAAGCACGTTTTTGCATGAATGAGCGTATGACGCGATTGAACGTATTGCACTGTATTGTATTGCATTCAATCTAAATATAAATTAACTTGTCTATAAATGGCCTCATTTTATGTTTAAATTGATGTTGTTATTATATTCATTGGATTATCGGATATATATGCACATCAGGGGTTCTGAAATAAGGTGTCCGAATTGTCCGAGTCGTCAATTTCCCCTTCCGGACAAGCAGTTTTTCAAAGCTGGCTCGTCCGGGGACAAGTAAAATTTCCGTGGTAAACATTTTTTGATAACGTAACTACTCCATTTTCCGAAAATCAAAAACGAAAGTTTATAAAAATAGCTAATGATTAATCTACGGACTGGCACACGTTTTCAACTGCAAGGTAGGTAATTTTCCGATAATAATTATTTAATGTAGTAAACCAGTCCATGCGTATATAGCAACAGTCAATCACGCATAAGATAACATTTTCAGTAGAGAAACCAGCGCACATGTCTAAAGCGACAGCCAATCACGCATCAGATAACATTTTTTGTAAATTGCAAAATAAATGGCCTCATACATGTTCTACCGACATGCAGCGAACATTATATGTTTTTTTTTTAAATAAAATGACTTCAACGTCAAGCCATGACGCAAATCAGACCAATGATAAAATCAGTTCGGCGTCGGAGAAGACGAGAAAAAACAAGTATGAATATGATAAAGCCTATGACGCCAAGCGGAAACGAGAATTTTTTAACTCTTGGCTAAACGATTCCCCTTGGCTTGAAAACGTGTGTGAATGTAAACTTTGTAAGGAGTTTCCTTTATTAGCAGATCAAGTATGTTTGTATCATTTGCTTAATTAGTAATGATCTTTTCTTTACCTATCTTTAAAGTACGGACAAGTACTTCTTTGGTACGGACAAGTGAATTTGTGGGTCCAGCTTGTCCGTGGACAAGTAGACTCTTAAAATATTTCAGAACCCCTGCACATTAGAAAGCGGTATGTTTACAGTTAATGGATACACATTTTCTTTCAATTTCACACCCCTGAAAACACAATACACAAAACCCACTATGGGTAATTTTGTCGGATTAATGAATGCAACACTAAGTGAAACAATAACATTTGTCAGTGTTAAATTTCTTTTACGGGATGGTTTTTGTCCGCCCCCGTTTTTTCATGGGATGGTTTTTGTCCTCCCCCGTTTTTTTCATGGGAGGGTTTTTGTCCGCCCATGTTTAGTCATGGGAGGGTTTTCGTCTGCCCCCTATGAAAATGACGGCAGGGTTTTTTTTATCCGGGAGGGGTTTTGTCCGTGTTACTCCTCTTTAGACTCAGAGAGAACCATGGTTGAACTCGGAGTTAAACAGTGATTTGTTGCTGTATATTTTACATTCTGATGCTTTTGGATTTGAAAAAATAATTTGATTAACCATGAAATAAGGAAATATGAAAGAAAGGAAAGATTTTATTCAACAGTTATTAAATTGTTTGTGAGTGCATGTTTAACCGTTTTTTGTTTATTAAAAATATCAACTGAGTTGGTTGTATTGACCCCAATGTCAAAAAGTATATGTTTGGCACAAATGAAGGTTTCTCCCCCCCCCACCCCCCCCCCAAAATTTCCAATTGAAGGTTTCTCCCCCCGACCCCCCACCCCCCCACCCATTTTTAGCTCCACTGGCCAGAGGCCAGCGGGGCTTATGTCATAGTCCTGTGTCTGTCATGCGTGTGTGCGTGCGTTAACTTTTTCTTTAAACATCTCCTCCTAAACTAGTGGCCCAATTCTGATGTAATTTCTCAGGAATGTTCCTGGGGTAAACCTCTTTCAGATTTGTTCAAATTATGCCCCTAGGGTCAAATTTGACCCTGCCCCGGGGGTCACAAATTGAAAATTTGCTCATACAGTACAGCCAAAGCGGAACAAACGTATTTCGCGATCCGCGGCGGCAAGGCGAAACGAGTCGATGCCGCGTCAGTCGTTGAAGCCGCGTCAGTATGCGGCGGCAAGTCGCATTTCGCCGCGAAACTTCGCATCTGTCCGCCGAGGCATGCCGCGGTCCGCGACATGATGCCGAGTCGATGCGATCATGAAATATTTTTTTTTTAATTATTAGTTACATGTAGTTAACAAATTTTGAAAGAACAATTATAATAATAATTAAAATCATAATAAAATTATTGTGCGCGGATTGTATTAGCATATACATGTAAGCATAGTTAATGTGTCTGGCCAATTATTGAGTTTGTTTCCCGCCCGTAGCGTATGTATTTCACACATAAACAAGGTCACGTAATTATGTTTTCGCACATACAAGTGGTCAAGGCTCCAGCATATGGTGGATTTATAAATTAATTGCATGTTGATTCCGCTATTATATTTTAGCTGAGAAAATTAGCAGTTTGAAGCCACATCAATAATCAAGACGGTGACGACGTATTTGTAGTTTTGTTAATTATCAGCGTATTATAACTATTGTTTGAATATGCGTATATAAACACGTTTTATTTTGTTCATATTAAACAGTTAATATCGCTACTAATTACCCGATAATCCCGTATATTCCAGTTTTAAAGCAAATGCTGGTAAATATTAACGATACACAAACATTCTCGATATTTCCTTATGTATCAAATACATTTTGGCATTTGTTACTATTTATAGAGATGATGAAATAACGTCTAATCAGGGCGTTTTTTTTTCTCCACTGAACACGCGATTTACGCCTGACGTGATGTTCATGTATTTACACAACACAAAATACACCCAAACTTTCCAAACGACGTTCTACATGTCTGCATAATTTTCGCGCGCTTTTTATGAAACAAAGGATATTTTAGCACTGTTTATTTGACGCTAGAATTTGCCAAAGGACGCGTTAGCATTAAAATTCGGAAGTGTGTTTCGGATTAAAAATTTAATAATGATAATCGAACGAATCATAAACAGTTGCGCGTAATTAATTCTACGCTACACATACAGGTATGTACATGTAGGTGGATATCTTTTCACTCGATCCGCCGCGTACGTATGCGGCGGATTTACTCCGCGAAAGTACGCGTGGTTAATACAGACTCGGCGTCGTTGCGCGGATCGATGCCGAGTGCCACGGCGATACGCCGCGTGAACACACGATTCGGCCGCCGCGGACTAATAATCTGGCCGTGGCGTAGCCGCGGATTATGTTTGTGCCGCTTTGGCTGTACTGTATAAGGCCTATTTTGTGAAAACTTTCAAAATCTTCTCCTCCATAACCATTGGGCCTAGGGCTATCAAATTTGGTATGTAGAGACATCTAATAGTCCTCTACCAAATGTGTTCAAATTATGCCCCTGGGGTCAAATTTGACCCTGCCCCGGGGGTCACAAAATTGAACATATGCTAATATAGGGTCTTTTTTGTGAAAACTTTACAAATCTTTTCGTCCATAACCATTGGGCCTAGGGCTACCAAATTTGGTATGCAGTGCCATCTTATAGTCCTCTACCAAGTTTGTTCAAATTATGCCCCTGGGGTCAAGTTTGACCCTGCCCCGAGGGTCACAAAATTGAACATATGCTTATATAAGGCGCTTTTTTGTGAAAACTTTAAATCTTTCTGTCCATAACCATATGGCATAGGGCTACCAAATTTGGTATGTAGTGACATGTAATAGTTCTCGACATAGTTTGTTCAAATTATGCCCCTGGGTTCAATTTGATCCTACCCCAGGGGTCACAAAAATGAACATATGCTTAAATAAGGCCATTTTTGTCAAAACTTTAAAAATCTTCAATGTTCATAATTATAGAGCCTAGGGCTGCTAAATTTGGTATGTAGTGACAACCCTATAGTCCTCTACCAAATTTGTTCAAATTATTCCCCAGTGCTCAAATTTGACCCTGCCCCGGGGGTCACAAAACTTAACATATGACGTTTACCAGGGGAGATTACTGCGGCCGTGTGGCTGTGACCAACAACAAACATGAGATAAAACCCTGTCATTTAGTGCCATTTTAGATCAGATGGTGACTGCTTACAAAGGAATTGAAGTAAGAACATGTGTTATGCATGTTTTTCTTATAAACTGAAAAAAATCTGGTTATATTTAAATATGTGGAAAGTGACCATATATCCGGATAAAAATATTTCGGATGACATGTTAATTTCATGTCTTTTTTTGTAGTGTTTAAACCAGTTTAATAATATCTCATGATTTAAAAAACAACAACTTCCATGAACATAATTATTTCAAGAAAAGTCAATATATGATACTGCATGTCAAACTCAAACTTTGTATCCAAGAGAAGGTGTTGGAATTAATGATGTGCAATGGTCTTAACTATCGTATATGCTGCTTTTTAATAACTAATGATTCATTGTTTCATTTGTGAATTGTGACTCATGAATTGTGGATATGATTGCAGGGCTCCCCCTGGCCCAAAAACTTCTGTAGCCAACATTTTAGCCAAATGGATTTTTTTGTAGCCAAATTTTAGAAACTGTAGCCAAAGTATTAGCAAAGCATTTGGAACCGCCTGTTGTAAGTATAGGCTACAGTAGTGTAAAAGAAGAAACTTAACAAAGAAGCTTTAATATGTTTATTACTATAATCATCATGTGTGCAGCGTTTTCATTAGGAGGCGGCCGGCGGCCGATTTGACCGCCTCAAATGTTATTTGGGCCGGTTCAAATTCGAGAAAAAAAATCTTTAAAAAATCGGCAAATGTTCACGCAGATGCAAGATATTTAGTATACATTTATTAACTGTCTGAAACGGAAGTAAACAACCGTAACCGATATATGTTAACTGCTTTCTCATTGGTCGCTTTGTTATAATTGTCTTATCGCGAAGCGAATAACATGAGTGTACGACTTTGATTAAAGGTCACGAACTGACAATGTCAACATGTCTAAAAACGAAAAAGAAATGACTTTTTCTTTTGTGTTTCGAGTAAGACCGATAGTTCGCTGTTGAAGTTATTTTGTTAAAGTTTTTTTAACGTTTATCATTATCCGGCACCTCCGGATGAATGCACTTTCCTGTTACATTTCGGTTTTATTTTCGAAAATTTTTGTTGATGGTTCAGATCATGCCGAAGTTTGGTTTCTCCGCGGAGTTTTGAGCCTCCGAACGGTAAGTGGATTTATTTATAACCACATTTTACAGAAGAGTGAGTCTTTCATTAGGAAACTCTCGAGCCCCAAACTATCCTGATATCGTCATGATTAAGGTTGGAGTTTGCCTAGGCACAATGCCTAAAATGCTAAATATATTGAATTGGCACTGCAATGTTTAGCTTTGTCCAAATTTGTATTGGAAAACAATTGACCAAAAGAAGCTTTCTCGGCAACATATTTAAATCCTAAGATTGCCTCAGCTTGGGCAACCTATGCGCGATTTTGTTGTAAAATCTGCATTGCCAAACTGCCAAATTTTTCTTTAAATTGGTATGCTAGGAGAATCTATGCCCAAATTTTATGCATCTTTTCCAGGGGGCCTCTGACAAAATTTTAAGGTCATCCATGATCTTGAACAGTGTCTTCTATATTTAATGGGCCATTTATACTGTTCTTTGAAAAAAATAAAGTTCAAAAGTAAAATTTTATCTAAATTGAAGTTCAAAAGTAAAATTCAATCTGAAAAAAACATGCTACATTTCCATATTGATTATTTGACTATTTAAGTCCTGAAGCCAAGCAGCCTATCAAGTCAGTAGTCAAGCAGTGGCTAGACAAGAAGGAGCGGCGGAAGATTCCCCCGAAGCAGCCAAGGGCCTCAGCATCAGCACCAGTTCTTACACTTGTGGATGCTAGGGTCCAAACCGATGCTACTGAGGGGAATAATGAGCTGAGCATCATTAAGACAGCTGTCGATATAGCCATACGAAAACTTAACCTGGCATCAAAGGAATATGACCCAGAATCAGATAGTGGATCATCGGATGATGATTTTTGTAGCAACTAGATTAGAATCACACCAAACTCTGTTTTATTTTGGAAAATTAATTATTAAAAGTCGAATTGGTGTTCCATGTTTTAATGTTTTTTTTATACATAAACATGTATATCTGTTTTTATCAAAATCTTGATAATTGCAGAGTTGATGTAAACTGAGGACTTTATTTTTCCTTTACCATTGACATAAATATCCTCTATTTTAACTGAGCAAAATTATGTACATTATGAGCCCAAAATCGCTCAGAGGCCACGATTCGGCACCTTTATTTAAAGAAAATTCAGGGGGAGCGAACCCCCTCAAGCAACTAGCACCTTCGATGCTCGCACAAGTTGGCCTCCTCAAATAACTGAAAAGCCTGCTACAAAATATCCTAATGAAAACGCTGTGTGTGCATAACAAAAAAAACACAGTTGTGCAGCAAAGTACACATTAGTCATAGCCGACACTACAGCTGCTTCACTTTTGGATATTGCTGCAGCCTGCGCATTTGTCATGGATGTTTTCAGACTAGACGCTTGTGAGGCCTCTTTGTGTCTGAAATAAACAAAATCAAATATGCTAAATTTCAAAACAAATAGCTCATTTTGAAAAGTGCAGGGTTTTTTTCCCACTTTTTGGGAAGATAGCCCATGGCTTTGGAATTGGGAATTTTATCGGCATTTTCATGAAATTGGGAAAATACATTCATCAGCCTTTTTTTCCACATGAAAAGTCCACTGATTAGGGAAATACTAAATTTGATGTAACTCTTTATAATCATTCAAATTAACAGAACAAAATCATATAATACTTTGTTAGATGTAATTGAATTGAAATTGAGATAAAATAGGCATAAGACTTCTTTCTAAAAAAAAAAAAAAAAAATTGTTGTTTTTTTTGTGAAATTGGGAATTTTTTGCCACATTTTGGGAAAAAAGAATACTTTTTGGGATTGGGAACATAGCCGAATTTCGGCTATAAAATCGGGCCAAAAAAAACCTTGAAGTGTCAATATATATTTATTATGAACATAAATTATTATTGTTATTATGTCCCCCACTATAGTAGTGGGGGACATATTGTTTTTGCCCTGTCTGTTGGTTGGTCTGTTGGTTGGTTGGTCTGTTGGTTGGTTTGCGCCAACTTGAAGTGTCAATATATATTCATTATGAACATAAATTATTATTGTTATTATGTCCCCCACTATAGTAGTGGGGGACATATTGTTTTTGCCCTGTCTGTTGGTTGGTCTGTTGGTTGGTCTGTTGGTTAGTTGGTCTGTTGGTTGGTTTGCGCCAACTTTAACATTTGCAATAACTTTTTCAATATTGAAGATAGCAACTTCATATTTGGCATGCATATGTATCTCATGGAGCTGCACATTTTGAGTGGTGAAAGGTCAAGGTCATCCTTCAAGGTCAAAGGTCAAATATATGGGTCAAAATCGCTCATTTAATGTACACTTATGCAATATTTCAATATTCAAGATAGCAACTTGATATTTGGCATGCATGTGTATCTCATGGAGCTGCACATTTTGAGAGGTGAAAGGTCAAGGTCATCCTTCAAGGTCAGAGGTCAAATATGTGGCCAAAATCGCTCATTTGATGAGTACTTTTGCAATATTGAAGATAGCAACTTGATATTTGGCATGCATGTGTATCTCATGGAGCTGCACATTTTGAGTGGTGAAAGGTCAACGTCAAATATATGGGTCAAAATTGCTCATGTAATGTCACTTCTGCAATATTGAAGCTAGCAATTTTATTTGACATGCATGTGTATCTCATGGAGCTGCACATTTTGAGTGGTGAAGGGTTAAGGTCAAGGTCATCCTTCAAGGTCAAACGTCATATACGGGGACATAGTGTTTCACAAACACATCTTGTTTTTAATATATTATTAATAATATAAAAAATATTCATGTATATACATTTTAATATTAATGATTGTCATTTTTTTTAATTACCTTTTGATTTTTCGTGTTTTGAAATGTCTTTTTTCAACATACTACACCCAGATGTGAATGAATTTGATTTTTGAAACTGAATGCATATTTTGCAATACATCGTTTTTGATTTTGCATTATAATCTAACCACATGAATTCCGAAATCTTTAAATGATCTTTTATCAGATATGATTTTTTTTTTAGACCGGGTCATTAGATTCGTCAGAGTCCAAAGGACGCTTATTGCCTTAGTATATGGTCGCCATTATGGAAGTCACAATTTCCGACACCTTCGCCGTAAATGTCAAGGGTTTTATACCCCTTCATCTATCGTCATTCACAATTGTAATGCATTTAGCCTTAAATCATTACAAACATTTCGAACTTCTCGAAATTAAAATCAATTATTAACTTCTTTACTTACGTTCATTGTGTGACTAAGTTGATAATTCGCTAACGGCTTTTACTCAAATTGATTGAAATCAGCAGCAATCTTTAATCAGATGTAATTGTTTATTTAAGCCGATGAGATCAACGGTTACACCAGTCAGTTTCCTTTGTCTCCATATCCGGTTTCTGACAGGTGTTAATGCAGATTGCGTATCAATTTTGCGGGTCAATAATACGGCGATGTATTGAAGCACAGTCTTAAGCTGAAAGAGTTTACTATCTGGAATGGCATTTTTCAGGAAAATAATCGTTTGGCAAAAATGTCCGGAGAACGATTTTTTTCCTGACAAAAATCGTTTGCCGGACGTTTTCGCGAATCTGGCGAACGGCAGCGGGAGCCCTGCAATTGTCAATTGCTCAACGATCCATATATATTTCTGACCATTTTATAATTTTCTTTATACAAGTAATGAATTGATCTTAGAAGTCAAATGTATCACTTTATTAAATGCATTTATAAATATAAAGAAATAATATTTAGATTATCATAATATTCTCAGGCCTGTTGGTCTTAAGGATGTGTGGGTTGTTAATTATATTTTGAGATGATTGTTTACAAAGAAAGATGCTACTATTGTATTTGTTATAAATGTGTGAAAGGCTCTGAGAAGGAACCAGAGATTATAAACCCTTTACCAAACACTAACAGTATTTTACGGGTTTGTAGCTGATGACTTTATAAATAATTGTGATAAAAGGAGAAATTGCTCAAGATGAGCAATTTCTCATTTTATCACAATTATTTCTACCCTACCTGATCATTTCCTTCATATTCCATTACAATTAAATTGTCGTCTGCAACCTCTTTCAAATTGGGACAGTCCAAAATGTGTCATTTGGTAAAGGGTTATTCCCGTTAAGGCATTTAGATTCCTATAGGTCTTGTGAATCTGTTTTAAATCAAATGCGTAGATTCGATCTTCAGCATCTAAGAATATGTGAAATAGATAGAACGACAATATCTTTTGGAGAGATAAATGTACCTACGTTATAAGCAAAGGACCTGTGCGACAATTCCCGGGCTTTTTAGTCTGTTTAGTTAACACCGTAGTAACGTTTTCCATATATAAAAATGCTCACCCTTTCAACTTAAAGCGCCCAGTGGGACGAGGGATAGAAAGAGAAAGTCACATGCTTGAGTACATTTCAACCCATGCGCATTACACGCTTTTTTCATAAAAAACAGTGGAGCGATACTGGGCCATCATGGCCCTCTTGTTTGGTAAATTAAATGCAACATATAGTTTTCCCTAGTCAACTCTATGAGTTGAATCTTCCTATTAGGCCATCCTTAAAAAATTGTTTGTTTGGCATAGCCCGACCCAGGTAAATTTGGGTGGGTAGGTAGGTAGTGATTTTTTTTTTTGTATTTTTTTTTCTGACATTGAACTCCGACATATACCAAATTGAAAGGTAATTATCAAATAAATCTCCAAGTCTTCTGCCTCATGAAAGGAAATTGGTAAAAAAATTTCTGCACCGTCCGTATCACGGCACATGTATTCGTAAGTCTATTTTTTGGTATAAAGAACATCGAAACTATAATATAATCGACGAAAAATACTATCCGAAAACGAGAGTTCAAAAAATTGTATGCAATTTTCACATGAAATAAAATGTGCATATTGTTTGACTACAGAAAATGAAAACAAGTAACCTAGCAAATTCTTAATTAATATACTATTTGGTTTACATATTACTTTACAATAGCATAGTTTGTGAGTAAAAAACAACAAAGTAATTATAACATTTTAATTTCAATCAAGAACAGAAAGGTGTAACATCTTCGACATGTACATGTAACTCATTATTTAATTATCATCCTTTAATTCAGATCGATAGACGGTACAAAGTTGTAAAGTGATCAGCTTAAAAATAATTTATTGAGTGTTACGCTTCTTTTCATTTGCTTATTTTTTATACGACTTTTGCCATCGGCTGTTATATTGTAGGCAGACGACAATATCAACTGTGTATTCCATTATCTGCGCATGAATGACCCGATATTACCCGATAGCGAACTCAATGTTGATTGGCCAGCTACCATATGCGCTTCAAAACGTTCATGGAAACAAAGAGAAAAATAGTTATAAAAAAAACAATCCGGATTAAAATGGCGGATGTTTTCAATGAAATTTAACTAGATTTTAGCATATTCGCAATTTTTTTTTTTCTTGAGCCAAAATCGCTATATTTTCGCAAATGGCGAACGACAGCGCGAGCCCTGTAATAGTGAGCATTTATTCCAATAATAACATGTTCGCAATGCTCGCGCTGTCGTTCGCCATTTGCGAAAATATTGAGAATTTGGCTCAAGAAAAAAATCTAAATTGCGAAAATGCGAAAATCTAGTAAAATTTCGTTGAAAACATCCACCATTTAATCCTGACTGGTTTTCTATATTTGTCTCTTTGTATTAATGAAAGTGTTCGCAATTCAAACAGTTAACGAAACCCGGTCTGTACCTGATTAGACATCGCTTGACCGTATTGTTATTGAAGTGCACATAACAGCTGGCCAATCAACATTGAGCTCGCTTACACATGACATGACGTTGTCGAATGAAACGTGAGAATGGGTGGAGCTATCGGATAATATTGGGTCATTCATGCACAGATGTTGTATAATTTGAATACACATTTAATATCGCAGTCTGCCTTCAAAATAGCCGCCGGTCGTATAAAGAGATAAACAAATGAAACAAAAACGTGACAATACCCGTCAATAAATATTTCAAAGCTGACCACTTTTTATCTTTCTACCGAATATTTACCGATCTGAATTAAAGAGTGATAATTAAATAATTAGTTATATGGCGATAATATTACAATCTCTTCCTATTGCCGAATTAATTTGAATGGTGATTATTATTTAATTTGTTTTTTTACTCCCAAACTATCCTGAACGACAGCAGCGTATTTTAATTAAAGTGATATGAGAAAACAGGAGCGGTTTAATTGTAGTTAAAGTCTAATTAATCGCATATGCATATGTCAATTAAATAAATAGGCGACTTAAAAAATTACCGGTACGTGTTTTGGTCATTGCTATTCTAGATATCCTTGAAAGAGCTTTCAATTAAATGACGCAAATAACCGGAAAGGATAAAAAGCGGAAAGGAAAAATTATTTTAGCGGAAAAAAATTTTGGTAAGCAAAAATTTTTTTTGGGAAAGTAACAAAAAAAATTCAGTTGGGCCGATTGTAGTGGGTGGGTCGGGTTATGCCAAACAAAAGAATTTTTAAGGATGGCCCAAATATGATATTTAAAAAACTTTTAATCTTACCTATAAATTAAACTGATATCTTTGTCAATGAGCTTATCAAAATGCTTTCAATAGAAAATAACATTAAACACATTACACCTTATTATTATTTTTTGCAACTTTACCTGTTTATTTTAAACCAAATTATCCTGTTCACCACCTTTCAGTTTTATTTATCTTTTAAGAAATATAAGAGAAAATGTAATTATGAAGACACTTTTTCAAGTAACCAGCACTGCGCTATGATGACATTTAAATGTAGAAATTTGTTTTCCACAAAAGTGCTTATTTAAGAAAGAAGAAAAAGTTAATGTCATAGTTAAGATTTTTTGTTGTTCTTTATGGAAGTTTAAGATTAAGAAATATAAATGCACTCAGTCTCTTTTGGTAAGACAAACATGAGATGAATTAATGTTGGTTGATGGCATCTTTCTATCGCCATGGTGAGCAGTTGAGAGGAATTATACGCGGCTGACATGGCCATCACCAAGATAACAATCTAAGAAAATCAGAACCCTTACCATAAAAACAAATGTTTAAAATATTATTATTTTATTTTTTTTCAGGGGACAATGCTCAGACATTATTAAGTGTTAAAACAGGCGATCCAGACTACGTTATAGCTCATAAAAACTGTGCCCTGGCCCTGAACTGCTCCGTTTTGTACAATGCATCATTTGGATATCCTCGGTTCACATGGTTGAAGAACGGGGCCCCGGTGGAGGACTCGCGCCGTGTGCATGTGCTAGAGAACGGCACACTTTTCATTCGGCGAGTGCTGCACAAGCTGAAGAAGGACGTCACGGACCAGGGCACTTATCGGTGCATTGTGGAACTAAGCGAGGTTGGCAAGGTCATTGTAAGGGACGTCAAGGTCGACATTGCAGGTGAGAAGCCATGGAGTGAAACTGAATTTCCTGCGATAATCCCTCAGTCCTTAACCTCCTTTATTGGTGTTGCTATGGTTGAGTTAACTTGATCAATTTGATTAAGCCAAATTTAAACAAAATCCCATTTAACTTTTTTTTAAGAATAAAAGAAGCGCTGCCTTACGTTTATTATATCTTAATTTTATTTCAAAAACATTTAACAAAGTATATAATTATCAATTATCCTATCCTTTGACTTTGTTTATATAATTTGAATTATTATACAGAGTTATATATTGAATGAGCTTTTCTCAAATGAGTTTACTTTTCGTGCAACAAATTCCCAATCCTGTAATTGCATTTTTGTGAAATGGTCTGGAAAGGGCCTGCCACTATGATCATTCCTGATAATTTTCTGTGCGATACACTGTAACTCCAATATAACGTAGATGACCAGGTTCAAGCAACAAGACTGCGTTATAAATGGATCCACGTTACAAGTTCTGAGCTCATTAATTGTGTCGTGATTTGCCAATACATGCATATAAACCCTACTGTATTGATAACTGTTAACTGAATATTGACGATATAAAAGTTCTCAAGAATTTCATAAACACAAATGGTCACCATTTTTCTAATGTATCAAGTTGGTGTAGGAATATGTGACTATTAAAAGATTTGATGAAATAGACGTCCAATTGAGACCGGGGTATTCCCACAGAACATGCGTAAATCACCTGGCCTGATGTTTGCGTTTATTACAACAATCAATACATGTTTTCCATATGGATGACATGAAGTTGTTAATAAAGTGCATAATTTGCGCTTTCTTTTTTTTTTTTTTTGAGATTCTTTTTTTTTATTGTCCCCTACCGGTGAAACCGGAGGGGACTTATGGTTTGCGCTCTGTGTGTCCGTCAGTCAGTCAGTCAGTCAGTCAGTCAGTCAGTCAGTCAGTCAGTCACACTTTTCTGGATCCTGCAATAACAGGGCTTAATACTAAGGCACGTCCGAACAACATTCACTGCCTGTACCTAGGTCCGGGCTAGCCAATGTCCCAGGAACATGCCCGACCGGTCATGTGTATTTTGGGCGGGATTATGTGTTCTTTTTCAATAAACTGTGTTTTAAATAAGCTTTTCAAAGATGCAGAAATCTTAATACAGTATGATCAGATGACAATTAAATCCCAGAGTGAAGTCGGAGACAACAAACGGATCGTATCTCGAAATATATTTGGAACCCTTGATTGCAATCAAAAAGAGGCCCACAATTCAGAAAATTCCCGGCGGTTTACCTGGTAAAACACGTCAGTACCTATTTTTAAACAGAATTCCGCTAGATACGGGTTTAAATTGGTTTCCTCGAAGTGACGTGTTTTCTCGATAAAAATACGTTTTAAACTAAAAGCCGGGATCGCCCAGGATTTTCCGGGATCAATGATGGTATAAAACTCGACATTAACACAAAGTTACTATAAAATTATTAGTTATTAACCAATTTTAAATAATTTTAATTTGTTTGATCGATTAGAAGTGTTTTGACAATCTTTTTAACGCAATTCAATTAGCAAAACTAATATTAATGGTTGATCCCGGATTTTAGTAGAGAGTTAACCCTGTACAATTGTTACGACTACCGTAACACGTTATTTTGCGACACCTAAGATTCACTGACCATTTGTTGTCAGACGACAACCGCAGCAATCTATGTAAAAAAGGTTTTAACATTCATGTCCTTGTTTAAGTTTGGCTTTACGGGTGGGGATGGGGGTTCCTCGGATAAGAAAAGAAAAGGGAAGGAGGAAAGTAATAGAAAGTATGAGGGAAAAAAAAACAAGGAAATTTCTGAAGTAGATGAATATTGAATTTATTAGCATTAGTAAGGCAAGCTAATAAGAATGATTGAATCATAATTGCGCATCTCCACGCACAAGAAAATACAAGTTGAATGATAAATATAAAGGTTTTGATAATATTTGGGTCAGGGCACATGAAAGAATGGTCAGGGCTAGTAGGTTCTGCATTTACTAGCCCGAATGGGCTAGTTGAAATTTTTTTTGTGTTAAGCCCTGGATAACTTTAAAAAGTTCTTTAAATTTTTCATGAAACTTGAAACATGGATAGATGGCAATATGGAGATTATGCACGTCATTTCATTGTGTTCCTACGTCAAAAATTCTGGTTGCTATGGCAACAAATATAACAGCAACAAAAAATTCTGACAATGGGACAAAACATCTATTTACAAATCTGTGCATACCTTAATAGTTGAGTTTTACAAAGCACATTATGCTAAATCTACAAATTTACTAACTGTACAAAATCAACTATTTTTTTTAATTTTATAAAATGCACACACTCTTCAAATCAGTGAAGAAAAATTCAGTGTATTATGCTGTCTTGCATATTTTCTGGGATTAAATAAGAAATCAGAGTTTATGTGCAGCCAAACAAGGCAACAAATTACAATAGAAATGGCGCGGCAGAGGCCGACATGTATCCCCACGCCGCATGTTTGACACAGGGGCGCCCCCAGGGTTGGTAATGGGGCCATGCATAGATAAGATTGACTGTATTGTCATAAGAGATGTTCAGTATAAATTTGAAGTAATTGAATGTAGAAATGAAGAAGTTCATGTAAAATAACCTAAAAAATGAGTGAAAATCTATACCCTAATTTCTCCTCCTCATCCTGCTCTCCTAACAAATCTAATAATTAGAGCTGCAACTATTCGATCCGATGCATCGAAAATCGGTTCGAAATGCGTCAATTCGATTACGATACCAAACCTACCAAATTCGATTCCATTCTTTAACATATAGACATATATACAGTCTTCGAAATTAGCACAAGCCCGATTGCCCGTTGCGAGTGGGCATGTAAATTATTGAAGCCAATTGACAGTTAATAAAAAAAAATCGTAAGTTCTTGATATTTGCAAATCTATTTTTCAATTTTGCGAACAAAAACCTTGCCGGAAATTGTAAAACAATGAAATTCGATTGGTTTAACAACACGCACCTGCTTGCACAGGTCATGGTTATTGTTTTTGACCGATGCAGTTCGGTCACATTCGGTTCTTATCGACGGTTCCCTTCTCGAAAAAGTGCACTAAATGCGCATTTAATGCGCATTAAATGCACATTAAATGCGCATTTAATGCGCATGTTATTGGCACCGTATTTTTTGCTTAACAAGTGCATTTTAATCTGTTAAAAAAAAACACTTTTTACTAGTGTGTTTATACATTTAAGTGTATTTTTTCCACAAAATAATACACTTAAGTGCGTTTATTATGATAATGAGTGCGCTTAAGTTTATTTTTAAGTGCATTTATACACTTGAGTGTATTTTAAGACATACAAATAATACACTTCATGGTCAAAGTAAATTTTTTAAAGCGCATTAATACACTTGAGTGCATTTCCAGTCATTCAAATAATACACATTACAGAATTAAAAGCAAATTATTTAAGCGCATTAATACACTTGAGTGCATTTCCAGTCATACAAATAATACACTTATCAGTAACTCAAGTAATCTTTCAAGTGCATCAATACACTTGAGTGTATTTTAACTCATACAAATAATACACTTCATGGAGTATTCAAAGTGAATTTTTTAAGCGCATTAATACACTTGAGTGCATTTCCAGACTTACAAATAAAACACTTCATTGAGTATTCAAAGTGAATTTTTGTAAGCGCATTAATACACTTGAGTGCATTTCCACTGATACAAATAATACACCTTACAAAATTGAAAGTGAATTTTTTTAAGCGCATTAATACACTTGAGTGCATTCCCGGTCATACAAATAATACACCTTACAAAATTGAAAGTGAATTTTTTTAAGCGCATTAATACACTTGAGTGCATTCCCAGTCATACAAATAATACACCTTACAATATTAAAAGTGAATTTTTAAGCGCATTAATACCCTTGAGTGCATTTTCAGTCATACAAATGATACACTTTTTGAAGTGTTGGAAGTGAACTTTTTAAGTGCATTATACGCTCAAGTGTACTTTTCATCACTTCAAATTAATATGCTTAAAAATTAACCAAATTAAAAAAAAATCCCAGCATTTTGAAGTCAGCATTCATTCTTTAAATGAAAGATTAGTGTAAAGACATACATAAAAAACAAAAAGTACAATTCAATAGATAAATACACACTTTTATTAGAATGTTAAACCTTAAAAAACAAATGTTACATATCTACATAAAAGAGAGGATTCAAACGGGCTATTGCCTATCTGGAATTAACAATTGAAAATATCAAGCTCATGCCAGTGATTTTTCTCCCCTCTGATTACCGGTAACTGATTAACAGCCAAATACAGGTGGTTTCCACTTCAAAAATATAAAAGTTTTTCCCTCCTTAAGCTGAAATGTTTTCCCTATCATTTACTAGATTTTTATATATTACATTAATTCCAAATCCCTTTTTAATATGGACAAAAGCAGCACATTTAATTCAATCATATTCTGGATCCTAATATATGATAAATGAACAGTATTCATGAAATTTATATAAATCTATACCTTATTTTTAAGATCTTCCTTTTTTTGTTCATTATTGCGCTAAAACATGCCCTTCTGAGAGCCAGTACGTACAGGTTGTTTTGAATTTCCAAAGAAAATCACTGCATACATGCTGACAATATTTAGCAGCTTAGCCCCTGTCACTATATTTGTTGTTATACACTGTTCCTTACAAAGAATGCATTCATAAACAACCCTTTATAGAGCACTTCACCAGCTAATCAGGTCTGAATACTACTGTCATGGTCTGCGAGGCGCTTCTCGTGCATGATCTCATTTGAGATCAGGTCCTGAAAGATATTTTATAATGTAAGTGTTAAATATTGCTGTTATGGTAATCTTGTTCAACAGTTGCTATAAATATCATAAATTTAAATCAAAACAAGTTTGTTGGCTTGTTGTTTTTGTTTGTTTATTTTTGCAATTTTAATCTCGTGATCACATGTGACTTAACGCTTTTCATAAATAATTTAAAGAAATTACGTTTGATAGAAAATACTGTTAATAAATGTACTAATATATGTGGTCTCCTTTGGCTGTGTGGACTGTTCGGAAGTGTGACGTCTTAGAATTGCAATAACCTTTATTATATTGACCTTATCGCGATGACGTCATAAAAGGGACAGTCCCTTAGCGACGGTGAAAACAATGCCCTAGATACGGTCGATTTACTACGCTGATTGAGCACCTCTGCTGATATTTCGTCAATTGCATTCCTATTGGGAAGTCGATAGGTAATTAAATGTCCTGTAATTGGTGTTTAAAATGTCTTTTGACTATTATGAAGGGTAAGATTGCACTTCGAAAGCCCGATATGATCAGAAAATAAAACTAATTGGACTTAATGAATGTCCGTACAAATTGCAAGCTGGATGTTGGAAAAATGACCCGACCAAGTGGCCGATGATCGAGTACGGCGACATTCATGATTAACTTTCTCACTGAGACACCGGGTAAATTCGTTTATTCTGTAATAATGGGAGTATCCTTGTAGATGTTGATGTAATGAGTATTGTCGTTCTTTTCAGGGTCCATTCATCTTCAAACATTATAATTATATTTCTACTATGTCAATTTATCATGCTAATGTGAAGCTGTAAAATATGTAGGGACATCTGGTACATGACTTACTGAAAGCCTTAGTTGTGTTCATTGTAATGAGTACGAGTGACAAATATTAAAATTAACACACATATATCTGTATAAATATTTGTTTTTCAAACATTATTTACCCCCGTTGCTGTCAAACGTAATTTCTTTGTTATGATGTCGATCGTTTATTGTCGTAACATTAAATCTTAATACGGAATGACGTCTTTTTAATTAACTGATACACGCTAAATACGTTACTTGTTTTTTTACGTATATTTTATAATTATTAAATACTTTAATAAATTAATCGGGCTAGTATCTTTACGGTGTAAATTTCTGATAATCTAAATTGGACATGACTTTAAATTTGACCATATGTCACATATCTAATTTAAGCAACTGTTAAGTACATCGGCGTTAATTATTCTTCCAAATGACTGCTTAATATTACCAGAAAGAGTAGACATGGTGGCATCTATCATGTTAAATGACACTGTCTGGACCACCCAGTGTGGTTTATGACACCTTTTTGTCAGTTAAGTTTGGACAATATTTGATCAAAACGAGATAATCGGATTATGCAAAACAAAGGGGCAATTAAACACCAGAATACAAAAGCTTACACGATTTTAAGACTGATGCAAACAATGAAATGAAAAATATTGCATTTAATTTAATTAAATGTTTATTTAAGGTGTCAACGTGTTTTATAAAGCAACTGTATACTCAATTATTTCGGCATTAAAAATTTGGCTTAAATGACTGCTCAGTATGACAAGAGATGACATAGAGGTATCATAAATTGTGTTTAATGACCACATGTGGTTTATGCAGAGCCCCAAGTATAGGTTCCCAGCTGGCTTTATGACACCGTGTTTTCTTTGTCTGGACAGTATCCGATCATAACGAGATAATCGGTTTGTGATGAAGAAAGGGGCATTCAAATACCTAACATGCGGAAACCAAAAGTGTCGAAATTGGTGTGAATTTAATAAAAACACTAACATTTATCATGAGAATTTATTTAATACGTAACAAGGTAATAAGGTAACAAATATAGAGCTTTTAGAGGTTCAAATCAGCTACTATATGTTGCATATATTTAAAATTTATTGGTTGTTTGTTTTCATCCTTATTTGTGTTCGTTCATTAAATTAAATTTATTATGAAAGAATTTCTATTTCTGGGTATTTTTATTGTAAAAAAATGGTCGCGAAGATGTGCGTTAACTTAAGAAAATTGCGAGCAGTGTTAAATATTTCAATGCAAATAAAATGGCGACAGCGCTTTTGTTTTCACCGTCGTCAAGGGGCATGTAACTCTAACTGACGCAAGTGCCCGGATGTTGCGATAAGGTCAATAGTTTTACCTCTCAACAAATCCATCTTTTCTTGGTCAAGGACAAGCTACAGGGCACGGTTTCCCACTCCTGTTCCCCTCAAGTTGGCCTGCTCGTGCAGGGTAAAACATGGTATACATGTCCATACATCAGGTAGTCTCCTTTTTGCTCCCTTTTTTGGCAGGCGATGATGCACATTCTGTCCAATGGATCTTCCGATCAATGTAAATTTCACCTTGGGGTTTAACCTTCAAATATAAAATATTAAAGTTCTGATTAAATATGGGGGAAAGAAATCTGTTCATTAATGACAAGAAATACGAATAAATAAATTTTAAGATGACAATAACCATAAAATACAGCCATAATAATTCAAATGGTGTTTTTTTCCTTAAAATTGCATTACATTTACTCATCCAGTTACATTTCCCAGTGACAATACATAAATATGATAATGATCATACTTAATTTAATTAAAAAGAGATGCAGAAATGAAAATACAAACCTGTTACAGCTGTTCTTCAGCATTCCAAAAAAACAAAAACGGCAGTTGTTGATTACTTTAACCACCCACTTTGAATCTTCTTTGCAACAAACTTATTGTTGATTTGCACATTGTAGTAAATACACATTGTTTTCAGCACACAATAGTTCATGTGCTGAAAGAATTTCAAGACATTTGACACTAGAATTAATGTTGCTGAATTATACCTAAAAATTTAGCTCAATTTAAGTTGCTGAAACCCAATTGTTTACAAAAATAACTTCCTGTGCTCCAAATAACTTGCTGTGCTCCAACCAATCAAAAGTGGTTTGTTTTCAAATAGATGGTCCCAGAACCAATCAAAATTCTATAAACACCCCTTTGTTTTGGCTAGATGGAGCACTGATAGGGATTAGTGTTTATGATGCTAATTGATCTCTTATCTGATCCTGATCTTATCTGATATTTTTTTAATAATACACAGCACACTTAGCATATTATATTTAATTGTGAATATTTCAATATAACATACTGAATGGTTTTAGGAAATAAATATAATATTATAAATATTATTTAAATTGTCTTTTAAAATGTTAAAATGTATGTTAATAGTCAATGTGGTAGACATTAATTGAATTGGGGTTAAATATCAGTGTAAGAAAGTTCAAATACTTGTTTTTTATGTTGTGGAGATATAATTGATTCTGGCAAGCCCACATAATTTTTTGACACTTTCAATATTTTTAATTATTTACCCACAGCCTGATTTAGTTGTACTTTTCCCTTTAAAAGCTGCTCTACTGATTCACATATTTTATGAGCAGACAAATTGTAATAATAAGACCATAAACATTATGTGAAGATAAAAAAGAATTCAGTACAATCCTCCTATTAAACACTATATCTCTGTCCTTTTACTTCAGTTATTTGCTATAGTGTTGCTCTTTTTTATGAAGATGCGCTAAAACAACACTTGTACAGAAAGAATATTTTTTTTGCAAATCAGAAGATACACTAATATGCACAAAAAATGCACTTCATTAAAAAAATGCACTTATTGCATAAAAAGATGCACTTTGTCTACAGAAGATACACTTAAAGTACAGTAAAATACACTTAAAGATAATGAAAATACAGAAAAAATGCACTTTAGTGCACTTAATTATGAAAAAAATGCAGAAAAAATACACTTTTTGGTAAAAATGCAGAAAAATACACTTTTTAAAGCGTATTTTGTTAAAAAGTGTATTTTATTTTGAGAAGGGTTTCTCTAGACATTAATCGAGAAGATGCTTTTTTAATCGATTATTTCAATCAAGTAATATGCTTCCGTTTTCGTCAATGTAAACAAATGGTATTGTCAACATAGAGGCTATGCAGTATCCTATGTACTTTGATGGGGCTACGCCCGATAAAGAACTTCCAAAATAGAAAATGGGCATTGATTTAGGAAAAAAGGAAGCCAAGAAATGGTACGCGGACACCAGAGAACGCTCTTTTCAAGAGCACTGGTGTAACGATCAACCGTCTTAATTCTAGTGACTGATTAGATGTCATCGTATTCACTACTATTGAAACAAATGCTCTGCTTTACTATGTGAGCATATAAGTGTTAAAATGTTGTGATTTGTAATATTTTTGGTTAAAAAAGTTTGGGCATGTAAAAAATATGTTGGGCATGTAAAAATGCTTAAGTAACTGGCCCGACTGGCATGTAAATTTTCAAAGCTAATTTCGAAGACTGCATATATATATATATATATACATAGATACGTAATGCTCGCTGTATTCTGACTATTTGATATGGGAAGGTGTAGGTTTTATCTTTACCTGTAATTACGACGCGTGCGATTGGCTGCTTATTACTTAAGTCATCCAATCAATAAGCGCGTTACGGTCTACTTTCAGAAAAAGCGTCAAAATGGCTGAACAAGTTGTGGCCGACAAATTGAAATTATCAGATGCGCCTAAGGAGCTAAAATCAAAAGTGTGGCAGTATTTTGGGTTTCGGGATGGTAGCCCTCCCGATAAAGCAAAGTGTAAACTGTGCTTCACGGATGCAAACATAACGTTGATTTAGCAAGACTAAGAGGTATCACAAGTGTAACTACTCAAGTCGCCAGCCAGAAAAGTAGTTCTGTTTCTGTTGGGAATTTGTTAAGTTTAGTAGAGAATGTGCTTTGTCCTACAGGTAACAGGTGATGCTGTCATGGCTAAATGGTAGACATGCTTGTAGCGGTTTTGGATATAAGTATAATAGTGATAGTACTATCACTCCACTGATTTTATATTATTGTGTATTCAACACAATCTTCTAGTCATAAGTTTTTATATTAAAATTTAGTCCTAATTTGCTATTCTTTTTTATGTGTTTTATTGAAATATTGACATAGTTTGAAAGACAATTGTCAGTTTCTTGCAAAATATTTCTTACAAATGTTAATTTAACACACTTTCAATAGTTTTAAAACACTGTTGAACCAACCAAACTATATCAAACAAACACAAAATTTGACAAATGCCCAAGATATCTAGGTATGTGACACTTTTGAACAGAAATTTTATTTTGAGGCAGAAGAGTGGATATATGATAAAACTAGGTTTGAAGATGAATCGAATTGAAAAAATCGGTATCAGAGTGTCTGAAATCGAAATTGAATCGAATCAAGCTGTTGGTGAATCGTTGCAGCTCTACAAATAATGAATCAACTTCACTGTAGTCAATTATGTACATGTCATCCTAATTGGAATGACTTATGAGATGGCTGAACATGCTCTCTTATAGCCAATCTTCTTGCTCCTGTTTTGGAAAAGTTATGTTTTGAGGTTAAATGGTTGACTAAATAGTAGCGTCTCAGAAATTTTCTATCGCAATCTTGTACACAACAATGAATATGTTGAATTTCATGTCTGTCTTTGATGTGCCTGTTCAAAGTCCATATTGCTTTAAATTGTTTCTCACATTTTTCCCACTTGAACATTTTGACAGAGTTTCAGTAATGAGTCTAAAATTGTAATTGCACAAATTGAAAGTTTCAGCCCTTTTATAGATTCTTGAGGTTCTATTCCATGAGTTTCTCATGCTATTTATGCTTGACTGCATTCTATCTCTTCTCTCATAAACAGGTGTCCCTTTGCGCCAATATTTTATAATCCCTTGTATAAACATTAGATGGATGAGCTAAACCATTTCACAGATGAGTTAACACAAACAATTGAATACTAAATACATCTCTGCGCCACTACTGTGTAAGTCTACGCGCCACTTTGATTTTTTTTTTTATCATTTGGCAGGTTATTTACTTACCTCCCTTTAAAGCTTATTACTTCCCTTGGATTTGTTTTTTGACATTTGACCTTGAAGGATGACCTTGACCTTAACCATTAACCACTCAAAATGTGCAGCTCCATGAGATACGCATGCATGCCAAACATCAAGTTGCTATCATCAATATTGCAAAAGTTATGGCCAATGCACCATACCGATGGCATAAAAATAAGTGAAAATCTCTGACCCGGCCCCGCCCCAACCCCCATATATTTTGACCCAGGGGTCAGATCAAAATTCCGTCACTGTCACCGTTGCACATAATGCTCATAGCTACCATGTATGTAAGTTTCAAGGTTCTAGTGCGAATAGTGTAGAAGGAGCAGGTGGCCAGGACGGACGGACAGACGGACGGACGGACGGACAGATGCACATCACCACAATATCCCCACTTTTTCTCCGAAAAACGTGGGGATAATTATTTCTTTATCTAATTGATACTTGACAGAAAAGCTCAAGTTCAATGTTATCAGCGTTAACCTCAACCAGTGTGGTAAACAAATATGGGTGATCTTATAACCACTGGTAGAATATCTATTGACAGGCTGGGGTTTGTTAACAAGAGTTTATTGCAATTAGTGGGTATGATTGAACTGGCTGATATCAATACCTTACAGGTCCATGTTAGAAGAAACATTCACCGTAAGGCTTTATTTTCAGTCATACCACAAAATGGAAAGGCTCCATGAACTGTAGGTCAGAAGAGAATATTTATTATAAATAATTGAACATGGAGATCAGCGATTTATTTCCTTCTTTATAAAGTGACGCGGAAACAGCGCTTTCCCAATAAGGAAAATTCTACAAAGTTCCCAACTGCTGTCAAATTATTTATATGTATATATAAAGAAATTGCAACATTCAGCAAGTTTCCCTATGCAGCTGTATGGCTTGAACCTGAGTAAATATCATATTTGCAACATGACAACATTTAATTATCAATTTTAAAGTGTTTGAGAGCAAAAAATCAGTTACACCAATTTCCCTATATGAAGACTTCTCAAGGAGTATTTTCCCAATTTCAGGGTTTTTGGCGCCATATTTCCCCAATTGGGCTGCAGGGTTTTTTATCTGATTTTTGGGAAAGGGCCTGGCCTTTTTTTAGGGGAAAAAAATCACGCGAAATCTCAGATTTTGGGGAATAAAATCACGCAAAATGCCGGATTTTGGGGAAAATTTTCATGGGGGGGGGGAATGAAATCTGGGGGAAAATTTACCTGCTGAGGGGAAAAAAATCCGAGGGGAAAGGGCCGTTTTTTGGCGGGTCACAAAGAAGGAAAAAAAACCAGGGCTGGTACCAGCTGTTCCTTTCCCAATTGGGAAAAAACACTCTGGAGATATAACCAATCTGGCACTGCATGCTTATATTTGAGCACCATTATAACTATAATTATCATCAGATTACATAGTCATGGTACTGGAAGAAATTTTAATAGATTTAGTGATGAATTGCATTCACAGGTTTTCGTGATTTTAAGCTCTTTGTCATTTTTGAGACAAAACTCAAATGTGACCAGAAATTTTATGGGCAGTATCAATGCACTCTTGTTCTGAGTTCCACATGGCAAAGTTGGGCCTGAAATTTACTGAGCCGCGAGTTTTACACAAAATATGAAAACGGTCACGGCTGTCTAAAATTCCTGGTTACATAATGTTATCTCAATTTAATTCACACAAATCACATTTATTTGCTGTGTACATACATGTACATATTATGAGAGATTTTGAATGCATTAATTAAGACCTTACTAGATTCAATTATTTAAGGCTTCATTTCCAACCCTTAGATGCTGATGAGCAGCAAACAGCATAATACCTGAACAGACTGTGAGTTACTCTCAGGCTGTTCTGGTTTTATGCTGTTTGCACGTCATTTTCACTTTGCTTCTGAGTGGGAAAGGGTAAAGAAATGCTTAAACGCCAGTAGGAAATGTGGCGAAGCTTTAATTTCTGAATTGATAGTTGATAAGTAGGCTAAATACCTATTTTTCTCAGTAAATGTTTTTTTTGGGACTAATTGCTGTAATTGATTCAACTGAACTTTTATTGTGAATTTGTTATGTTAAAGCACTGGCATTTCAATGGATTTTTAATTAATACAGTCTGGAAAAGAAACATTAAAAACAGGAAAAATAAATTAATAGAGCCAATTCAACATGTTAAACACCAGCATATGAGCTGTGGTAAATTAACTGCATTTTATAGCAGGGCCAGTCACACTCCCTTTAACCCTTTACTGCTTAGATACATGTACGTATTTTGACGCATTTGTAGTACCCTAGAAAGGTTAATTTAATTAAAGACCTTTCTTGCTAGATTCAAGTTTTTAAGGCTTTATTTCCAACCCTTATATACTGATGAGCAGCAAACAGCATAAAACCTGAACAGACTGTGAGTTACTCGCATGCTGTTCTGGTTTTATGCTGGTTGCAAAAGCCATTTTCACTTTGCTTCTGAGTTGGAAAGGGTTCAAGTGTGCCACACTTAAGTTACTGTTATGGTGCAGGGGTGGCTAAATCTCAAAAAACTATACTTGTCCACGGACAACCATTTAGGAAATTTAACTTGTCCGTTGCTGAATTACACTTGTCCGTTAATGTTTATATTTCTAAATTATAAACGCATTTATTAATTACCTGGTGATGTAAAATAATGTGGAATACATCAAAATGAGTATAATTTGCTTGTTTTAGTTACAGTTGTATTTCCATGGTACATTCATTTTAGCAGTATATTATAGACAATATTAAGACTTTCTCAAACTTTTCTCGATCACATTTTAGTTGACAAGATTTGTGTTAGGCACTTTTTTCATGAGCAGACAAGGTGTCCTTACGATTAACAGTCATTCCAGTGTAAAGTCCACACTTATCGGGCAAAATGGGGAACTGTTTACCTATTTTAGATGCAGCAATTTGATTATCATCAACTCATTACCATGGAAATCTTTTAGCCAAGTTTCTTGAACAGTTCTGCAGGTGCGTTTATTTAGACCATATTTTAAATCATAATGTTTCTTAGTTTTTTTGGGGGGTGGACTGCTCAAAGCTCCGGGTTTCTGCTCCGTTGTTGAAGATTTTTTTAAAAAACGTTCCATCTTTACCGTTATAAGGCGTCTGAAAAAATAAGGTAGACAGTGTTTTGGATATCTTAGTTCAATACTTTTATTTCCGTCTGATTGTAAAAAATGAAGAAACCAGTCTGTACGTGAGTGCCCATATTTATGCTTAATTGCTCCACAAATAGCACTGACTATGTAATGGCGTGTCAACATCTTGTTTTGTAAAACTTAATTACGGCTTAAATACAATGTATTTTTTTGAATTCCTTGACCGACTTTAAAAAAACTGGTTGGCCAGGGACAACTGAATTGAAAAAAATCAGTTGCCGAGACAAGCAAATGTACGACTCGGGCAACTCAGACATTTGATTTCGCCACCCCTGTGGTGACATTAATGTTGTGTCAAATGTGCTCAAACAAAACCAAATTAAAACACTGAAAACAATCCATGTCAGGCCTTTTCCTGGCTATTTTAGGTATGCAATAGGGAATTTTGTAGGTTTTGCTCAATTGGGAATACATTTTACGGGTGCCTAATAAAGACGGAAAAAAACTTACCTAAGGCCAAATATTTTTTAAAGAAAACAGCTTATAGAGAAAGGGGCCATTTATAGACATGTGTACCCTTTCAGAAAAAATCTTTTAAATCTTGCTTTTTTATCCTTTACCATTCTTTTATTAATTCCCCTTAATTAAAATGTGTTACAACGACTCCAAAAAGAGGCCAAATCGTTTTGAAAGTGTTTGTGTGTATTTCGTAGTTTATAAGGTCCTTCCTAGCCAGAGCTGCATAATGTGTGGACCACGGGAATTGAACCCAGGCTGAATAGGTGAGAAGCAAGTGTACCACTAATTAATGGCCAGTCAGCCTGATTGTTTTGAAAAATAAATCCTTTTATAGTATGGTGTTCATTCTCTTGCCTTGCAAGTCTGGTCTGCAATAATGTTTATTATTTATTTCATTTTACAAATTTAAGCTGCATCAAATGTAACGAAAATCAGTTTCTTCCTTTCAACCAAAAAAAAAAAATTAAATATTTGTATGTTCCGTTTTATATATTCATTCAATTATATCTAAGAAAAAAATTGTTACAAAATATAAAGACATTTAATTAAAAACACTCAGTGAGTCACATACAATTGGATAAAAGAAGTCCTGAAGTTGATGAGTAACCTTAATAGGTGACAGTTTTTTTTTACCTAATCAGGGATTTCAATAGATTTTAAAAACCAGGAGTCAATGACCCCTGGACTGAAATTTTGAGGAGTCAAATTGAAAAATGGTGGGGTCAATTTTGAAGCGCGTTAATTGTGTTTTTGTCTGTATTATTCAATTTTTTTGGTAAAAATATGCTCTAAGAGTAACACAATACCTTAAAAAGTAATACTGCTGTATTAAATAACAATACCATGATACATAACACAACATATTTTAATGAATTGGTACATTAAATATACTTCCTTATAGTTATAACAGATTTAAGTCTTTTAACACATTTAAATAATTTAAGATATGTACCGGTAGCAACTTTTCATCACATATTTATCGTCATTATATTACCATCATCCCTATGATAGCTTTTCTAACAAAACACAATCTAAATGCATTGAACAAATAGTATATCTATTACTGTTTATCCGAACACTTTACATGTCCGAAATATGTACACTTTGGAATGCCTTACCTGTAGTAGTTTTACTTTAATAATCCAAATTTTTCTTGTTGTTATCGGGTTTAACAAACCTTATCAAATGTTTGTTAAATCCAGTTAATGCTTTCTCCATTATTGAATCACGATTACTTGCAAATTGAATCGCCAGCTTTCAATTGAACGCGGGTTGAATGTTAAGTCTGCCATTTACAATGTCGAAGGTCATGACGCAGCAATTCAATTCTACTCGGATAATGTATATCTTATCGAGAAAATGTGTTTTCTCAATGTTTATGTGTAGTATTATTACTTGTTAGTATAAAAAATGAACTGTGATTCCAGTTTATATAAGATGGGTGTTACTCGTAATTATCGATGGATTACCAACTGACGCTAGACTTAGATCTACTATTGTATCTACGTAATTAATAGACCTTTAAACAATATGGTTTTTACTTTAATTAATTTTGCCGACTTTCTTTAACCTGTCTGAAAAGTCTGAAAAAATCTGCAATTATCGGATTGTCAATCAATTATCACGTAATCACTGCTGCTAATTACCCAGGTAGTGGGCACGCACTATTTAGACGGTGACATGTGCATTGGAAGAGATGAGATAAGATAAACAACCCCCGGGGTATTCCCTCGATTATAGACCGAGTTTCAAATACTGAAACATTAATTTCAATTAGGAGCACAGCGGGATTTATTACCATGGAACTCGAGATGTTAACTGACTGACGCACGGGTCAAATTTTCGACGCATCAAAATGACGCACAGCGGAAAAAGGGTTGCGTCAAAAATGAGTCATTTTTAATTTGCTCGCGTCAAAACGCAGGATTCTGCGTCTATTGAAATCCCTGCTAATATAACAGATGCCGAATAACGGCTCTTCCCCCACCAAACTAGGCTGTTTTTTTCCCTTTCCGGTCTTAAAAATTCCCCCTAACAAAAAAAACATTTTTTTTTTTTAATAGAAAGATTTGTCTCATGATTATAATACCTCAATTCTATTTTAATTTAATCTTGTCAAACATACTAAATTATGAAAAAAAGCAATGAATATAGAGAGAACATGTACAAATGTTATAATGAGAGAGTAAGTATTTTTCCCCCAAAATAGAAAATCGTGCGTAAAATTTCCCCAACAACCCCCCCAAAAAACCTGCATGAAATCAGAGTAGATGAGTTATAGACATTGATTAAAACAGTTTTTTTCCCCCAAATATGTTTCTTTTGCACTCTATTTTCCCCTTTCACCCAGCGTCCAGCGTCTTCCCCTTTCCCTAAAAAAAAAACATGGGTGAGGTGTAGCCTTAATAGGTCAGAGGTGAAAACAGTCCAGCAGTCACACTGAACACAAATTGTGTTTGCAAAATATACTTAGAATAGGATGAGACAAAATATCTGTAGTGACATAAGACAAGGAAATACATTAATTATACCAACATAAATGAGACAGCTTAGGGGTGATTGTGAACTAACATTGTATAATAGAAGCCCATAAAGTTGCGTGTATCCTCAAGACACATTGATGAGATAGTTGGCGCTTACAGAGCTCAATTTGAGCCTTAAAGGTATTGGAACAGCAAGTTGCTGCATTCAGGGCCCATAGCCAGTACTTTCCTTAGTAGTGAATCTCATAAAGGGGCTTGTTCACAGTTTGTTAAAACGACAAACAAATAGATTGGAAAAAGAGTGTTTTCTAACAAGCCAAATAAGAGAACAAACCAAGAAAAATGTTTGTTTATTGAAAAACATCTATCGAAATCCTAAGAATTATGAAGCCTTTGGAGCCTTTTTCGTCGAAACTTACCCAAAACATGTATTATAGACATAATTATGGTTAAAATAACCCCACTGTAAATGTTATAACCCTTTCCCACTCAGAAGCAAAGTGAAAATCGCTTTGTGCAAACAGCAGAACAGCCTGCGAGTAACTGTTCAGGTTTTATGCTGTTTGCTGCTCATCAGTATCTATTTAGGGTTGAAACTGAAACCTTTAAAAATTGGATCTAGTAAGAAAGGCCTTTAATAAAATTTAACTTTCTGAGGGACTACACATTTGTAAAAATACGTATCTAAATGGTAAATGTTACAATCAGACGTGGGGTTGTGGTCATGATTTGGCTTTTGCTTCTAGAGGTCTCTGTTCAGTCCCTATGAAACAGACATTTTTTAGCTTAATGTGCTCGTGGTGAGCTTTTGTGATCGCCTTTTGTCTGTCGTGCGACGTCAACATTTGCCTTGTTAACACTCTAGAGGCCACATTTATTGTCCAATCTTCATGAAATTTGGTCAGAAGATTGGTCTCAATAATATCTTAGATGAGTTCGAAAATGGTTACGTTTGCTTGAAAAACATGGCTGCCAAGGGGCGGGGCATTTTTCCTTTTATGGCTATATATGGCTGAAACCTGGTCAGAAGATTCATCTCAATGATATCTTGGACAAGTTTAAAAATGATGCCGGTTGGTTGAAAAACATGGCCGCCAGGGGGCGGGGCATTTTTATGCCCCCTGTCTGTCTGTCAGTCTGTCACACTTTTTGTGTCCGCTCTCTAATTCAAACAGTTTTCATTCAGTCTTTACCAAACTTGGTCAGGAGTTGTATCAAGAGAATATCTAGGTCAAGTTCGAATATGGGTCCTGCTGGGTCAAAAACTAGGTCATGGGGTCAATTAGTGCATTTCAAGGATTTAGCATGGTGTCTGCTCTCTAGTTTATGTGGCTTTCTGATTTATTTTGGTATTCTAAGACATTTGTATGACCCTGAAGGAGGGCATTTGTGATCGGTCTGTCCGTCCGTCTGTCCGTCACACTTTGCGTTTAGATTTCGAAAAATGCTCATAACTTCTATGTCTCTTCAGATAGCAATTTCATATTTGGCATGCATGTGTATATGGACAAGTCCTTTCCATACGCACACAAATTTTGACCCCTGTGGCCTTGACCTTGAACTTAGGGTCTGCGTTTAGGTTTCGAAATCTGCGTTTAGGTTTCAAAAAAACCCTCATAACTTCTACCAAGCGTTTACAGGGGGCATAAGTCATCCTATGGTGACAGCTCTTGTTCCTTATATGGCTATAGTAAAACCTTGTTAACACTATAGAGGCCACATTTATTTTCGGATGTTCATGAAACTTGGTCAGAAGATTTGTCCCAATGATATATTGGATGAGTTTGCAAATGGTTTTTGTTGCTTTAAAAACATGGCCACCAGGGGGCAGGTCATTTTTCCTTATATGGCTATATATTGCTTGAGTTAAACCTTATTAACACTCTAGAGGCCACATTTATTGTTAGATCATCATGAAACTTGGTCAGACAACTTGTCCCAATGATAATTTATATCTTGAATGAGTTCGAAAATGGTTCCGGTTGGTGGAAAAACATGGCCGCCAAGGGGGCGTGGCATTTTTCCTTATATAGCTATAGTTAAACCTTGTTAACGCTCTAGAAGCCACATTTATTGTCAGATTATCATGAAACTTTGTCAGAAGATTTGTCCCAATGATGTATCAGACAAGTTCGAAAATGGTTCCAGTTGCTTGAAAAACATGGCCACCAGGGGGCGGGGCATTTGTCCTTATATGGCTTCATTAATCTTCATGAAACTTTGTCAGAATATTTGTTTAAATGATATCTTGGATGTGTATGAAAATGGCTCTGGTCTGTTGAAAAACACAGTTGCCAGGGTGTTCACAAGTCATGAAAGTTGGTTAGAATGTTTGTTCTAATGACATCTTGGGCAGCACTGAACAGATCAGTTCCTTTGAATCTCAGGTAAGCGACTTTGGGCCTTTCAGGCCCTCTTGTTCTGTCATGCAATCCTTGGACCATAATTTGTCCCATTGGTGCAAAAAGGTACAGCATGACATTAAAATTAAAAGGTACATGGTACCGTTTTGCACCAATGGGGTGATATATTACCAGGATCTCGTATTTGACAAAGGCTTTTAAATAATGTACGACATTCGACATTCGCACCTGTTGACAATAATCTCAAGGAGGCAGCTGAAAAACTAAGCAAAATACAAACAACAGAAGTAAACAAATACAAGGCCATGTGGATGTTGATGAAGGAAGTCTTGCTTACCCTATTAATTCTAGGACTCAATGTTAGCAGTTATAAATGAACATCCAACATTGTCAAATGACAATTTAATCATTTATAAAAAAAACAGCTGCCATCTGCATGATATTATACAGAACAACTTAAATAATACTGTAATCAATTTTCAGTCTAAAAATCTGACTACAGCTGGGCATGCCATTCCCATCTGTGGCTTAAGAATGACATTGCTATTATGCTATATGCATTTTCTGCTTTAACTCTTTCAGTGCTGGAACCGAATTTTGAAGGCCTTTGCAAACAGTTTGGATCCAGATGAGACGCCACAGAACATGGCATCTCATCAGGATCCAAACTGTTTGCTGTTCATATAGTATTCTTTGAAAAAAAACGACAAAAATGCTAATTTTAGAAATTCAGTAGACAACATTTTAGCAGAGGACAAATTTCCCAGCATGCAAATGAGTAATATTGACTGTAAACACTGCCATGCAAAATGTGAAAAATAACAGGAAAATTGAAGCCACATAGAACAAGAAGGTGAAAAAGAAAACCTTTAAAAATGTCATGTCTGTCACTTAATATTTGAAATATTTGCTAAAAATTGTTTCAATGTTGTGAAATCAGGGATGAGGGCATATGAACAGTTGAATGAATGTAAACTCTACAGCTTGATGATATAGTAGTACAGTAACATGTCAAGCCTTTTCCTGGCATATCTACGGTCCAGTAAACAGACACATTCCCCTACCAAAAGGGTAAAAAAAAAAATCCCCTTATTTGGACCAGAATTTTTTAATTAAATGATTTTCGGATTTTTTTCCTAAAATGGTCGGGTAGGAGGACGGAAAAAAAAAAAAGATGGGTGACCAAAAATGCACTAATTTTTAAAATGTAATGGTATGAAGTTGTTTTTAATAAGCAACAACACTGGTTGTTTTCAAACATGTTATTGTGCAAAATGATCATAATCTGGATGTGCAGTTTTTAAATTAGTTTGAATTTTAACAAGATGTGTTTGTGAAACACAATGTCCCCCTATATGATGTTTGACCTTGTAGGATGGCCTTGACCCTGACTCTTCACCACTCAAAATGTGCAGCTCCATGAGATACACATGCATTTCAAATATAAAATTGCTAGCTTCAATATTGCAAAAGTGACATTACATGAGCAATTTTGACCCATATATTTGACCTTGAAGGATGACCTTGACCTTTCACCACTAAAAATGTGCAGCTCCATAAGATACACATGCATGCCAAATATCAAGTTGCTATCTTCAAGTTGCTATCTTCAATATTGCAAAAGTAATTATAAATTTTGCGATTTGGGCCACATATATTTGACCTCTGACCTTGAAGGATGACCTTGACCTTGACCTTTCACCACTCAAAATGTGCAGCTCCATGAGATACACATGCATGCCAAATATCAAGTTGCTATCTTCAATATTGCAAAAGTACTCATAAAATGAGCGATTTTGGCCACATATATTTGACATCTGACCTTGAAGGATGACCTTGACCTTGACCTTTCACCACTCAAATTGTGCAGCTCCATGAGATACACATGCATGCCAAATATCAAGTTGCTATCTTGAATATTGAAATACTGCAAAAGTGTACATTAAATGAGCGATTTTGACCCATATATATGACCTTTGACCTTTGAACATTACTAAGTATAATATTCAATACACTTTGACTTAAAGATGTTTGTAAGAATAAACAAGATATGTGTTTGTCAGAAACACTATGTCCCCTTTTGCGCCTCTTTGAAGCTATATATTTGACCTTTGACCTTGAAGGATGACCTTGACCTTTCACCACTCAAAATGTGCAGCTCCATGAGATACATATGCATGCCAAATATCAAGTTCCTATCTTCAATATTGCAAAAGTTATTGCAAATGTTAAAGTTGGCGCAAACCAACCAACAGACCAACAGACAGGGCAAAAACAATATGTCCCCCACTACTATAGTGGGGGACATAAAAATATCTTAACTGGTTCAAAAGGTATGCAATTTTTTCACTTGTCCATAATAAACTTGTTGGTGATTTTTTTTTCTGAGCATTTTGGTCATAGTACCTGTGCGTTTTGCGGACTTTGTGCATGGAACTGGCCCAAAAAAAGTTGTCGCCACTTTATCCCAGTGTGAAAGCGGCAGGCAATTCCAACTTCATTAATAAGGACAATCATTTAAGGAACCTTACGACATTAATGAATAAAGGCATTGACTATATTTTTATTAATTTAAGAAGTTACCTTAATACATAAATAAAAATAAGTACCTTCATAAGTCTTAATAAGCTTTATTTTTATATAAATAAGATTTTTTCTACTTGATAAACCAGATAACCAACATTATATAATAACGTTAACAATAATGTAACAGTATGCTGCATAAATGTTTCAGAATTAGTTACTATGCCGCCCTTAGAAGAAGAGGGGGTATATTGCTTTGCACATGTCGGTCGGTCTGTCGGTCCGTCCACCAGGTGGTTTCCGGATGATAACTCAAGCAAATTCGTTGAATTGATATCCCCCGCAAATATCCTTCTGGACACAAAAGTGTTATATTTGACACTCAAAAAGCATTTTATGCCCCCTTTGAAGAAGAGGGGGTATATTGTTTTGCACTTGTCGGTCGGTCGGTCTGTCAGTCCGTCCACCAGATGGTTTCCAGATGATTACTCAAGAATGCTTGGGCCTAGGATCATGAAACTTAATAGGTACATTGATCATGACTCGCAGATGACCCCTATCGATTTTGAGGTCACTAGGTCAAAGGTCAAGGTCACGGTGACCCGAAATAGTAAAATGGTTTCCGGATGATAACTGAAGAACGCTTATTCCGAGGATCATGAAACTTGATAGGTAGATTGATCATGACTCGCAGATGACCCCTATTGATTTTCAGGTCACTAGGTCAAAGGTCAAGGTCACGGTGACCCGAAATAGTAAAATGGTTTCCGAATGATAACTCAAGAACGCTTATGGCTAGGATCATGAAATTTCATAGGTACATTGATCATGACTGGCAGATGACCCCTATTGATTTTCAGGTCACTAGGTCAAAGGTCAAGGTCACAGTGACAAAAAACATATTCACACAATGGCTGTCACTTCAACGGAGAGCCCATATGGGGGGCATGCATGTTTTACAAACAGCCCTTGTTTAAAAACAATATAACTCAAGAACATTAAAATATAGATGAAGGTTTCATCCACAGCAAAGCCTGATGTGGTTATTGGTCATGAAATGTTTCTACTGCCATTGCCCCCTTCCTCTGAATCAAGTAGGGTAATTGGCGGTTACAGTGCTTTATTTCACCATTTTAGGAATGGGGCTGGGTCCCTTCTGATTGGGAAATAGTGCAATGTTTTTACTAAAATTGGGAAATTAGTGTTGTCGTTTGGCCAACAGACGCTTCTGAAATGTTAAGTGTAGGACGGTGACATGATGTTACAGCCAAGGATTGCCAGTTTGGTCTAGGTCACTGTTTCTAAAAATAGAAAAAGTTTCCATTAAATAATTGATGTTGTTAGAGAGGTATTGTGCTTTAATCCTTTCCCACTAAGTAATAGAAGCAAAGTGAAAATGGCTATGTGCAAACAGCATAAAACCAGAAGAGCCTGCGATTAACTCACAGTCTGTTCAGGTTTTGCTGTTTGCTGCTCATCAGTACTTAAGGGTTGGAAATAAAGCCTTTAAAACTTGAATTTAGTAAGAAAGGTATTTAATTGAATATAACTTTCTAAGGGACTTCAAATGCATGAATATACATATTTAAGTGGTAAAGTGTTAAATGTATGTGTTAGTAGACAATATGCAGACCTTGCTTACAATGTTAATTAAAATGAGTGCCATTAATTGGTTAACATTTAAAAATCAAATTTCTTGGCATACATGTATTGGTCACATTTCTTATTTAATGTATAAATGTTTATCTCGTAGTTTGCATGTACTATATAACTGCTACAGATAGTCAGATATTTAACTTTAAATACGCATTTGTTGTATAATTTGTAATTATAATAAATGACTATACTGGCAACATGCTTGATCCTATCAAAGCGTAGAATCTAGTTGAGACATATGTAAAAGAGACATATGGTAAAGTTTTTTTCACATAAAGTTTACCATAAAATTGTTTTTTGTGGTGTGAACATATTGTGATCTAGTTATTCAATCATGACATTCTGTTAGTGATGTTTAACTGGTTTGATTTAGTTACATATAAAACAACATGCCTTTATGTGGAGCACTGGAATCGACTGTCAAGTCTGGGATAGAAACTAACTTTTTGCAATTGGTTGCTCGACTGGCAACCATCTATAGAACTTTGGCTTCCTTGCTACAGAGTAACAAGCCTAGAATCATGTCCATAACGTGTTATTTGTATCTAATAACTTTATTATGCCCTCCTTCGAAGAAGAGGGGGTATATTGTTTTGCTCATGTATGTCCGTATGTCCGTCCACCAGATGGTTTCCGGATGATAACTCAAGAACACTTAGGCCTAGGATCATGAAACTTCATAGGTACATTGATCATGACTCGCAGATGACCTCTATTGTTTTTGAGGTCACTAGGTCAAAGGTCAAGGTCACGGTGACAAAAAACGTATTCACACAATGGCTGCCACTACAACTGACAGCCCATATTGGGGGCATGCATGTTTTACAAACAGCCCTTGTTCTATATCTGATACTGAACCTACACCCTACCATTCAGTCTGGCTGATATTTCTATATCTGATACTGAACCTACACCCTACCATCCAGTCTGGCTGATATTTCTATTATATCTGATACTGAACCTACACCCTACCATCCAGTCTGACTGATATTTCTATATCTGAACCTGAACCTACACCCTACCATCCAGTCTGGCTGATATTTCTATATCTGATACTGAACCTACACCCTACCATCCAGTCTGGCTGATATTTCTATATCTGATACTGAACCTACACCCTACCATCCAGTCTGACTGATATTTCTATTATATCTGATACTGAACCTACACCCTACCATCCAGTCTGACTGATATTTCTATTATATCTGATACTGAACCTACACCCTACCATCCAGTCTGACTGATATTTCTATATCTGATACTGAACCTACACCCTACCATTCAGTCTGGCTGATATTTCTATATCTGATACTGAACCTACACCCTACCATCCAGTCTGGCTGATATTTCTATTATATCTGATACAGTGCCTTCCCCAGGAATTTGTTCAGGCGCCCCGGGGTGGGTTCGGGAGGGGTGTCCCCTCCCGACGTTGATTTTTTTTTAATTTAACGTGTCAATTCACGTTCTGTGGTGCGTTATAACTCAAAGAAAAACAGCGTCAAAAGACGTCATTTGGTGCGCTATGACTCTTCAAAAAAATCCCCCAGTCATTTAAAAATATATTTTTTTATATTGTTTAATTGTTTTAAAACTTTTCCGCACAGATAGTAAAATCCCGACTCGAACGATTCCCCAATACATCCGTTTCAACCCGACTCTATTACTGTATACTTACTATTTTTCAAGTTTCTATTTATAACCCGATAAGCCCGTTTATTCCGTTTTTATCAATCTCTTTCTGGTTAATATTTACGATAAAAGCTTTCAGTTATTTCTTTAACACAAACCTTGCCATTTTTTAAGTGACTATTTATAGATTTGATGAAATATTGCCTCTGAATATGCGTCAATCCCCTGACCTGTTGTGTGCTTGTTAAAACGCTCAATACACGCCATGTGTATGCAATAGACGCGACGTTGTACAAGCTGCATAATTTTCGCGCTCTTTTTAATTGAGAAAAAGATTCGACACAAAATAAATTTGCACTGCTAATTTGAAGCAAAAATATTTAACGTTGCGGTATCATTTACATTCGGAAGTGTGTTTTGGATTAAAAACACGTTAACATCGACTTACGGTAATGGGTTTCGGATTACAAATTTAATTATTCCCATTTGACATTTCAACAAATATTAACCGTTGCGTTATAAATTCAACGATAATTTGTTAACACACTTTACGACTCGAATAAATGTTTTGACGGAATTATGCATGAAATTCACGTTGTCCACGAGGATCACGGTCGGTTGCCTTCATCAGTCTTCTAACTATCGATTATCGGACGAAACATTTACAAGTGTGCGTAATTAATTCAACGAAAATTTGTTAAAGCGCTTTACGTGTCGAATAAATGTCAGAAAAACGAGGTGAATCAGTTCTATAAATGGACATGTTGAAATATACATGTACTGGAATTAAATAAATTGTTATCACATAATTGCAACCGCTATAATAATTAATTGTTTACCACTTGCAATTAATTTCTCGTATTAATTATGAGTCATAGGTAACACTTGTTTACAGTAAAAAGGTGTGATGATGATGCCCGAAACCGTCTTTAATGTTCTGTACTGTACTAATTACCTGTTTTATATTACTCAAATGGTACAACTACTTGCTAATCAAGCTGCGATAAACTCTTACTTCATGCCCGACGTCAATCAAAAATAATGGTCGATAGTTAACCCCGCCCTCATAAGCATTCGTGTAACCGATTGGACGATGAACTTCACAGTTTGACGACTGGAAAGTTAACAGATACATCCTTGTCAGCATTTAAATGACCGTGTAATGTGGCTAGAATAATCGATACGCGCGTCATGCTATTCTCTTATCAGTGGATTATCCATTACCACATGTGGTGTTTATGGCGATTACTTGTGAAAGTAGGTACCGAGTGCTCTTTTAAAACAGGGAATATTGATACACTGATAGGGAAACCTTGATTTTTTTTGGACAATCTCCACTTTCTTTTACTGAAGAATACACTGATCGGAAAATTTCAAGCGCCCCGGGGACTCTGATTTCGAAATTCAAGCGCCCCGGCAAGGGGCGCTTAAATGGCCTGGGGAAGACCCTGCTGATACTGAACCTACACCCTACCATCCAGTCTGACTGATATTTCTATTATATCTGATACTGAACCTACACCCTACCATTCAGTCTGACTGATATTTCTATATCTGATACTGAACCTACACCCTACCATCCAGTCTGGCTGATATTTCTATATCTGATACTGAACCTACATCCTACCATCCAGTCTGACTGATATTTCTATATCTGATACTGAACCTACACCCTACCATCCAGTCTGACTGATATTTCTATATCTGATACTGAACCTACATCCTACCATCCAGTCTGACTGATATTTCTATTAGGCCACGACTTTTATATTTCTTGGTTTACAAAACCGCCGACCCTAATTTTTGGAAAATGGGAAAAAAAATAAAATCGGAAAATCGTCTTTTTTATATATATTTTATTCCCGACAGCTCTGAAAAAGGGACGAACGAGAAAAAAAAAACGAATTTAAGACCAAAAAAACTAGCAGATCGGCTGAAAATGGCCGCAATTTTACTATTGCTTAATCAATAATCCGGGTCATTGGAAAGCTTAACTCTGTATACAACAATAGGAAGCGTCATTATGACACGGAGCATGGGTTGCATAGCGCTATATTTTCTGACAAGTTTGTAATTTTCTAGCAACAAACTAACAATACTCGTGCATTTCATGTAAAACATGCGAAAATAAGAAATCATGTAATTCTTCCTCGGGGGAAAGCCTGGGCTATAAATTTGAATGATGATAAAAACGTGTTATGCTTTGTTTAAAAGTGAAACCTTTTGAAGTAAATTACGTTGCATCTTAAAGGCTACAGTCGTTTGAGATATGTCAGAATTATAATGGTTAAGTGGGGTTATTGTTTGTCGCACTACACAGGCGTGAATGTGTATAATGCAGGCGCTAAAAATCTAGAACAAACTGGATAACAACCAGAAGTCCCTATTCACACCTACCGTTACACGGCTGCCTGCGAAAAAAAATCTTTGACACCTACCTTTACCAGCTATCAGTATATAACATGACACATCTCAACGACTGTAGCATTTCATGCATAATACTGTCAAAACATTTATTACACTCGTTAAGCGTTGAAACAAATTATCGTTGAATTCATTACGCAATTGTTAATGTTTCTTTGAAATCTCAAATGAGCATAATTAAATGTGTAATCCGAAACCCATTCCCGATTGTTAATGTCAAAACGTTTGTAATCCGAAATACACTTCCGAAGGTAAATGTTAACTCGACGTTAACAGATTCTTGCTTCAAATAACAGTGATAATTTATTTCGTGTTGACCCTCTCGTGTTGTCTTTGTCTTCTAAATAAAAAAGAGCGCGAAAATTATGCCGAATGTAGAACGGCGCGTCATGTGCATAGAAAGCGTGGGTGTATTGAGCGTTGTATAAACAAAGCACACATCACGTCAGGGGATTTATGCATGTTCAGTGGCGATATTTCATCAAGTCTATAAATAGTCACTTACGCCGAAATTTATTTGAAACTTATAATAGAAAAATGGCAGCGTTTGTGTAAGAGCAATTATTGAGAACTTTTATCGTCAATATTAACAAGAAAGTGATTTTAAAAATGGAGTAAACTGGATTATCGGGAAATGAATAGAAACTTGAAAAGAAGTAAGTATGCAGTAATAGAGTCGGGTTGATACGGATGTATTGGGGAATCGTTCAAGTCGGGATTTTACTATCTATGCGGAAAAGTTTTAAAACAATAAAAAAATGTATCTTGAAAAATGACTTTATAGCTCGGGTTTTTAATGTGTCATAGCGCACCAAATAAAGTCGTTTGACGCTGTTTTTCTAAGAGTTATAACGCACCACAGAACGTCAATTGACACGTTAAATTAAAAAAATCAACGTAGGGAGGGGACACCCCTCCCGAACCTCCCCTATTATCCGGGGCGACTGAAAATAATCCAGTGGAAAGCACTGCGTTATGTGGTCAACAGCCCAACGTGAGCTGCCGATGCAGTAGTGCACAAACACAAACAAAGACATTTTTTGCATGTTTTATTCAAACAATTTATTCTTGTAAAAATCTGTTCATATCTGCCATTACCGACTCAATTTTTTTGTTCCGACAACGGCCCCTTCAGTCAACAAGATTATAGGGTGTTGATTTCTGAAATAAAAAAAATGGCGGCTTTTGTGATTATTTACGATTTTGAAATTATTTTTTCGCAATTGAGTAACCAGGATTGCATTGTATCAATGTATTACGCGCACCAACTTTTTAATTTGAAACTTTGAGGTAAAAAACTGCGCGGTTTACTTGGTAAAATACTCCACGGAGTGATTAAAATTGCCTGATGATGTTACAAAACTGTTTTCTATTGAAAATGTTTTTTATTTTTATTTTTTTTTCGACCGCCCGATGGACCATTTTCAAAAATATTTGTGTAAACCAATTTAAAAAAAAGTCGTGGCCTTATATCTGATACTGAACCTACATCCTACCATCCAGTCTGACTGATATTTCTATATCTGATACTGAACCTACACCCTACCATCCAGTCTGGCTGATATTTCTATATCTGATACTGAACCTACATCCTACCATCCAGTCTGACTGATATTTCTATATCTGATACTGAACCTACATCCTACCATCCAGTCTGACTGATATTTCTATATCTGATACTGAACCTACATCCTACCATCCAGTCTGACTGATATTTCTATATCTGATACTGAACCTACACCCTACCATCCAGTCTGACTGATATTTCTATATCTGATACTGAACCTACATCCTACCATCCAGTCTGACTGATATTTCTATATCTGATACTGAACCTACACCCTACCATCCAGTCTGACTGATATTTCTATATCTGATACTGAACCAGTCCTACACCCTACCATCCAGTTGAGCCGCACTCTGTGAAAAGTGGGCTAAATGAATGTATGTAAAGTGTCAGATCAGCCTTGCAGTTCACACAGGCTAATCAGGCATTACACTCAGGGGTTTTTCTACTATGTAAAAAAGGCCGTAAAACGGACCCGATCCCAAAGTAAACGGACTTGATCCCAAACCGAAATTATAAAAAAAATCCCAATTTCAAAAAAAGAAAAGAAAGAAGTGTCTTATAAGACTTATGATTATTAGACTCTATTCAATTTTTTTTTAAACAAATTACAAAATATATAACCATAATTTATATGATATTTATCCAAAATGGCCTGGAAAACCCCTGCTGTGTCAATGTTTGTTGAAACATCCCTATTTGGTCCTTTATGACGATAAAAATCCCAAATTTGCCACTTTTATCGATTAAAGAAATCCCAATTAAACCAGATTCCTTTTCTCAAAACGGCTGCCTGTTGTCTCAGAGCAAGGTTCATTTTGTATTGATGTGATAGTGTTTGTTCTCTACATTGTATGTGAGGTTAGTACCCTCCGGCCATTGCCAGGTGATCAACCTACAATACAACAATACTCTAAACCTATTTTGAGGCTTGTTCAGGGAAAACTGGGCAAAATGCAAGTGCGTATAGTTTCTTCCCAGATTAGCCTGCAGTCCACACTGGCTAATCAGGGATGACACTTTCCGCTTAAATTGGTTTTCACTACGAGGAGAAGTGATTACCTTTTAACAAATAATATCAAATAAGTGGAAAGTATTGACCCTGATTAGCCTGTGCAAATAGTGAATAAGTTTCCTTAATCTATTTGAAAGTGGAAATTATGGGTGAGCCTTGTTAGTGGCAGGAAGGCTATATTCCCTCCTGGGGGCTTATCCAACATTGGACCCCTTTCTCTGTTAACTTCTGTTTGTTTAATGGTTGAAGTGAATTTATTTTCGTTATCTCAAAAACCACAAACTGTATTGTTTATAAATATTTTATTTATTATAATCTGCATGGTAAACCTTTTGTAGTTCTATAAGGACAAATAACACAGCAGACAGATTGATTCAACAAGATGTTGAAAACATTAGTGGAAATAAGCATAAAAAGAAGCTATGTTTTCAAAGTAAACACATTTGCATTCAAACATATTTTCCCCTGTGACAGGGACTCTATTATGATCTCATGTGATACATAATTGTTACCATCTACAATGAAAACTGCTCTCCCCAGCCTTCTTGTACTGGTTTGTTTTTTATCATAATAAAAGCTTGTGGGTAAATAGGTTATAAAACATGGAGGCCAAAAATAGAACCACTCAGCCATATTACTTCTTCAGAGCATGACCTGGTCATTCCAGGTCAGGTAATGTGAGAAAGTACAGTCATTCCCATTGGTCAGTACTCACTGGTGGTATTGATAGACGTTCGTAAAAATCCCCCATAAAATGACCAATGGCATGTGAGGTTACGAAAGATTGTGATAACAGCAAAAGTCATTAACATAAAATTGGTTAGAGGTGCCCTATGGGGGAAACTGTAGAAATGTCTAACCCTGATATTCATTCTTTACCACATGGTGTAGGGAATTTTATTGCGATTTTTATCTTGATTTTCTGTGAAAGTAGTCAATAATATTAATATGGTACTGAATAAACCAAGTAATGATGAAGAAAGAAACCAATACAGCTTTTATTTCATAAACACTGCAGAGTGAATAAGCCGAGATTGTAACAGGGAACATGAATGAAAGCAAAGGCAGGAATGCAATATTGGATAGTATCTTATCTGTGTGCCACCCACATTATGCACCAGGTGTGTGCAAGTTAAAATGTTTTGTATGTAAAAGGCCATAATTTTTACATGATTCTTGACAGTTGTACCGGTATTCATTCGGCTGTAAAGGGTTCTTTTGAAGATATTGTCATTGAATATAAAAGTAAATATAGATAACCTATTTAAATGCGTTCACAAGGTGCTGCTTTGAGATAATCATTCAGGTTATAATGTGGGTATCATAAACCTGCCCAGGCAGAACTGAATGAATGAAAGTCTGTTTTACAGCTTATTGAAGTACATCACTTGTGACTTGTTTTAAACACCCACAAGTTAAGTGTTTATACTTCTAGAGAAACTTTAAAACTTGTGTTTATATGAGGGGGGGGGGGGGGGTGTGTGAAATCTTGGCTGTCCCAGTCCACACAGGCTACTCAGGGCACACTTTACACCTTGACTGGATTTCGGTTTAGAAGAGACTTCCTTTAAATAAAAATTTCACAAGAGTGGAAAGTACTGTCACTAGCCTGTGCCATCTGCACAGGCTGACATGTACATATATATAGGACAATTCTTAATGCAGTGCATACAAAGTGGTTTCCCAGGGCAACCCCCATACTTCCATTTTCTAGAAAGCACCCGAGTACCAGTGTGTGCGAATAAAGGTCTTATGATTGCTTGAGAAAAATTCATAACTTTACCAGGAATGAAACATTCAACCGGCTAGTGGCAAGGTTGACGTTATTTTTATCATTATACCATATAATGCTCCTTTGGTGCAAAAAGGTTCCATGTGTAATTGAAATGAGAACCTCTCTGCACCAATTGGGCGATACATTTATTTTTTAATTTTTATTGGGGTCCATTAACAAACATAAAGTGAGGATCAATAACAACAAGATGTGTTTGTGAAACACTATGTCCCCCCCCCCCATACATTTGACCTTTGACCTTGAAGGATGACCTTGATATTTACCTTTCACCATTCAAAATATGCAGCTCCATGAGACACATACATGCCAGGTTTCAAGTTGCTATATAATTTTATCTTCAATTTTGCAAAAGTTATTGCCAACGTTAAAGTTTGACGCAAACAAACCAACAAACAGACAGCGCAAAAACAATATGCCCCCCAGTATAGGCTGAGTGACATCAAAAGGTTGTTGTATTTGTTAAATCACTCACCAATGAAGCTTAGGCCTTACCTATGGCTTATTTCCTGATGGAAAAAAGTATATTTTTTCACGATTTTGACCAAAAATTTGCAAATGAAAGGTTTCCAAAAAATTATTTTTGTTAGATCTCAACATTTAGTTAATTTTCCACCCAGCTCTGTAACTTCAACCTTAGTAAATATAATATTGAAAACATTTAACATATTCAAACATTTATTCTTAATTTTGATTGTAAAGTATTGTTTAAAAATGCAATTTTGATTGTGAAGCATTTTTTTGAAAAATTGAATAACTTATTTCCCAATTTAAGTTAAAACGTTTTGATTTTTCTAAATCCAAAGCAACCCAGCCCCATCCAGTAATGGTGAAGAAAAACACTGTATAGCTTCTGAGAAGACCAATGTCCATGTCAAAATCTGCCCCCCCCCCCCCCACATTTTGCACATTATTTTCATGAAGGCAAAGTAACTTGTTTGTGCCAGACATTTACCGATTAAAATCAATTTGATGTTAAGAATTGGACACAGGAGGATTTTCAGCCATAAGTTACCCCATTTACAGGTCATGAAAAGTTTCAATTCAAAAGAACAGTCTGGAGCTTTTAGACTTCTTAAAATTGTTCATAGATGATGCCTTGATTTTTGCCTTGTGGTGGCTACAAATAACTATGCTGAAGCAAAGTTAAATGGCCCATTATAAAAACAATACTCAAGAATGATCAAAAGGTAACTAGCACTGACAATATATATGGGGCTCATTTACAGGAAAGATTTGGAATCTCTGCTGTAAAATGAGAATTTAAATGATTTTTTACTTGAAAACAAATATTTGTGACAAAATATGAATTTGATTTAATGTTAAATTGCTTAGCATTAACAAGGAAGTAAAAAAGATTCTGAACATTACTGGTTTGTTACAATTGAAGTTTATTTGATACACCTGTTCAGGAAAAAAATAATTAAATGTACCATCATTATCAACAATCAATGAGAATTAAGAAAAATGTAGGTTTTGTACACTTAACATGTCTAATTGTATAAAACAAGCAAATTCGTTGAATTGATATTCCCTGCCAATATGCTTCTGGACACAAATGTGTTATATTTGACACACAAAAAGCATTTTTTCAAGATACAAAGGGCCATAACTCTGTTATGAACAGACAGGGCCGGATTAAGCACTCGGCTAACAAGGCTGCAGCCTTGGGCACCCGATTTTTAAGGGGCCCCAATGGCAGGCCAGTTTCACAATTTATGATCTTTCTTTATTACACCATTTAACGCCTCTATCGGGATTGCAGTAGAAATTTTCTGTGTGATTTTACCAGTTTCCCGATGTATATCCATTATCCAATTGTAGCAGTTTAGTACGCTTTGATTTACTATGCTATCAATTGTCTTTCTGTGTTGTACATGTATATCCATTCAGAAAAATTAACCCTTTGCATGCTGGGAAATTTGTTGTCTGGTAAAATGTTGTCTGCTGAATTTCTAAAATTAGCATTTTCTTCGATTTTTTTCAAAGAATACTATCAGAATAGCAAACAGTTTGGATCCTGATGAGACGCCACGTTCTGTGGCGTCTCATCTGGATCCAAACTGTTTGCAAAGGCCTTTAAAATTCGGTTCCTGCACTGAAAGGGTTAATTTTGTTTCTCTGTTTATTATACGACTTGCCCGTATTGTCATGACAACATCTGGACACGTTTGACGACATTGAAGAAAAGGCCAAAGCGTGTGTTGCAATCAACTAATATAAGGATGCGAATAAGCGTAAGAAACAGCGGAAACGATTTCATGACGAGAATACGACACTAGATGCGAATTCAGAGCTAAGTGCCCGCGACAATTTTCGAATTCACACATTTTACAGCTGATGGTCTCACTGTTAAAATTCGCAAGCGGTTGAGCGCATATTCTGGTTTTCACAAACTGTTTGGTTTCATGACAGAGTTTGAGTCTCTCACCTTCGGTGATCTACGGAAATGTGCAACGCATCTTGTGGATTCTTATCTAGATGACATTGAGGCGTCTTTTCTTGACGCGTTCTTCCAGTTCAAAGCCATCTTAAAAGCGGACCAAGACAGAACCAACACCCACATGATTTGCAGGATTTTAGATGAGAGTTAATTACAGCGTTGCTATGGCTGTACGAATATACTTAACAATTCCACTTAATAACTTTTCAAGGTGAGAGGTCATTTCATAACATTATCACGCCTGAGGAACACAGTGAGTCAGGAAAGGATGACAACATTGGGCGCTACTGTCTTTTGAATGTCAAGTCCTCCGAGAACTAGACTTCACACAGCTGATCGATGACTTTGGTCAGCTGAAATGTCGTACAAGAGACTCTTAGGCTGGAATCTGTTACATGTAACACGTGTGTTAAATTCAGTTAATAAAATAGTGATAACTGTCAACTGTGTACACATGCACGTTTTCTTATCTTTGTAGTTGTAGTATCATGTATGATTTTCAATATACAGAAGGGGATCAGGGGAAAAGGGGCCTTAACATGTGCAGCCTTGGGCCCCAAAACAGCTTAATCCGGCCCTGTGAACAGATGTTGTACAATGCCATTTGGCGTGCATCATCCTCTTATTGATATACATACCCATACCAAGTTTCAATGAAATTCTCCAAAGCACTTCCAAGATATGGCTCCGGACACACAAAAAAAGCATTCGTTCAAGATACAAAGGGCCATAACTCCATTATTAAAAGATGGTGTACAATGCAATTTGGTGTGCATCATTCTCTTATCCATATATATACTCATACCAAGTTTCAATTAAATCCGCGAAAGCTCTCCCAAGATATGGCTCCGAACCGACGGTCGGAAAGACAAACGGACAACACCAAAACAATATCCCTGCGCCTATGGCGGGGGATAACAAGTGAAAGAGTTGATAGAACGCTGAACAGAAACCACTTATCCTTTAAGTTGCAGCAAAATATACATGTACGTAAAACTAAGATCTATGACGCAAATGTACTATATCTCCCAATGATGTTACCAATTCTTCCTATTCTGGCTTTAGGGAGAAGTGACTACTCCCTAAATTGTGAGCCTAGCTAGACCCCTGTTGTGATGCCAGAACCTTTGACCCCATGCTGTGTATGTAGATGCCCTAACCACTAGGCCACAGAATTGGTATAGTGTGACCTTGAATGATTTCGGTTTCAGGTATATCCAGAAAGTTCACCATTGAGCCCAGCCCAGTCAATGTGCCTGAGGGCGGAGTGGCGCGGTTCCAGTGTGAAATAGAAGCTGTCCCAGCAGCGGTCTACATCTGGGAAAAGAACAAAACATTTCTACCTCAAAACAATAACAGGTTAGTACACTTGAACAAAATGTGTCTGTTATGAAGCCCTTGAAGCCTGGGGGTGTGTCACAATATATTGACCGATTGGCTTGATACTTCCCATGTGCATTAGACTTGCACAGTAGATTACCCCTATTGAAATTGGGATCACTAGGTCAAAGAAAACTCTCAATTTGTTTAAATTTGGGAACTATATGAGGACCCATTCCTGATAGAAAAAAGTATATAATTATACCCCCACAAACGAAGTTTTGGGGGTATATAGGAGTGAGCTTGTCTGTTGGTCTGTCTGTCTGTCAGTCTGTATTATTAGTGTCCGCTCTTTAATTCAAGTTGTTTTCATCCGATCTTCACCAAACTGAGTCAGAAGTTGTATCTAGATGATGTCTAGGTCAAGTTTGAATATGGGTCATGCCGGGTCAAAAATTAGGTCAGGGGGTCACTTAGTGTGTTTTAAATATTCAGCATGTTGTCCGCTCTCTAATTAAAGAAGTTTTCATACGATCTTCACCACACTTGGTCAGAAGTTGTATCTAGATGATGTGTAGGTCAAGTTTGAACATGGGCCATGCCGGGTCAAAAACTAGGTCACGGGGTCACTTAGTGCGTTTTATACATGGAGCATGGTGTCCGCTGTTTTTTGTGAAGACAACATGCAAAATATTCTGTGTGAATGCGGCATGTGGGGGTATTTCAATAATTTTTCACGTCTGTGACAAAGCTCTAGTTATTTTTCCCAAATGGGATGTAAAAATTCCCATTGAAGTTTTAAGCAAAATTAAAAAAAAATCTAAATAAATCTCAACATTTAGTCTCCAATCAAGCTCTATAAGTTAAACCTTTGCATGCTGGGAAATTTGTCTTCTGCTAAAATGTTGTCTGCTGAATTTCTAAAATTAGTATTTTCTTCGATTTTTTTCAAAGAATACTATCAGAATAGCAAACAGTTTGGATCCTGATGAGACGCCACGTTCTGTGGCGTCTCATCTGGATCCAAACTGTTTGCAAAGGCCTTCGAACTTCGGTTCCAGCATCCAAAGGGTTAAACCTTTGTAAATTTATTCAAGTCATTTTTATTCTCAATTTTAAGCTTGACTTTTCGAAGAAAAATGAGAGCTATTCTACTCGCCTCGGCGTCAGTGTTGGTTTAAGTTTTTTTTCAAGTCAAATAACTTGAACACTATCAAAGATAATTAACTCAAACTTTGAATACTTTTTTTTGACAACAAGGCAATTGTGTGGGTTAAGGTGCATAACTCTGTCAGCATTTTTTTTAGAGTTATGCCCCTTTTTATACTTAGAAAATTGTAAATTTGGTTAAGTTTTGTGTTTAGGTCCAATTTATTCCTTAAGTATCAAAGCTATTGCTCATACTTGCAACACTTACCGTATAACGTTGTGTATAACGCACATTTATGTATAATGCGCATCTACTTTTTAAAGCTAAAAAATGGTGAAAAAAAGTTTTTGAAGCAAAAAATCGGGGTAGAAATTCCGTACCGCAGGTTAACTGAAAATTATTATATTTACATTGCCGATCTTACTAGTTCTTTTATTGCTTCAATTATTAATTATGTCCCCCTTCCTAGAAGAGGGGGTATATTGCTTTGCTCATGTCCGTCTGTCGGTCGGTCGGTCTGTCGGTCCGTCCACCAGGTGGTTGTCAGATGATTATTCAAGAATGCTTGGGCCTAGGAAACTTCATAGGTACATTGATCATGACTCGCAGATGACCCCTATTGATTTTGAGGTCACTAGGTCAAAGGTCAAGGTCACGGTAACCAGAAATAGTAAAATGTTTTTTGAATGATAACTCAAGAACGCATACGCCTAGGATCATGAAACTTCATGGGTAGATTGATCATGACTTGCAGATGACCCCTATTGATTTTGAGGTCACTAGGTCAAAGGTCAAGGTCACGGTGACCCGAAATAGTAAAATGGTTTCTGGATGATAACTCAAGAACGCATACGCCTAGGATCATGAAACTTCATGGGTAGATTGATCATGTCTCGCAGATGACCGCTATTGATTTTGAGGTCACTAGGTCAAAGGTCAAGGTCACGGTGACCCGAAATAGTAAAATGGTTTTCGGACGATAACTCAAGAACGCATACGCCTAGGATCATGAAACTTCATAGGTAGATTGATCATGACTTGCAGATGACCCCTATTGATTTTGAGGTCACAAGGTCAAAGGTCAAGGTCACAGTGACCCGAAATAGTAAAATGATTTTCGGATGATAACTCAAGAACGCTTTTGCATAGGATCATGTCACTTCTTAGGTACATTGATCGTGACTCGCAGATGACCCCTATTGATTTTCAGGTCACTAGGTCAAAGGTCAAGGTCACAGTGACAAAAATCGTTTTCACACAATGGCTGCCACTACAACGGACAGCCCATATGGGGGGCATGCATGTTTTACAAACAGCCCTTGTTATTTTAAAGACGATAACGATACAACTAGTTTGTGTGTTTTTGTACAAATCATATGGGCAAAAATAAATGTTTGGATTTAAATGAATTATGCATGAAATGCACTCTTTCCACGAGGATACCATCAAGGTTTTCATCATATGTCTCCGAAGTAACTGTCCACGATTTTATCGTGGAGGAGTACACATAACGGATAGATTAGTTATAACTAAGAAACTGACATTATCGATTGGTATTGTCACATGGTTATTCATGCATGACTAATTCACAAACGCGCGTTTTATTTACATTGCCGATATCATGCGTTCTTTTCGAGTGTCTATAATTGACAGGAGACTTTAACGACTCAAACTTCTCAACACCATTACGACATGACCGGCAATAAACAAACAATAGAGGTGTGAAGCCGTTTGCCGGTTTGCATGTTTTGATAATAGCCCAGCTACACAAAACTTGACAGGTGATGCAAATTGCTCGATAATCACATCCTCAATCTTGACAAGACATATGAAAACGTGTAAACAAAAACAACATCAATTTTATTAACACATTTGAAAAGCAAGAAAAATAATCATAAATATATCGGCAAAGACCTTGCCGACATACTATTGTAAATCGACAAGTGCCCCCAAATAAATTGTGTAACCCTAGTACAGTAGGGTAATATATTTTGGGAAAACAATAACATTTAAATAAGAATAGCTTCCTTGTTTTTCATTCTCTTCTTTAAATTATTTGATTTCAATGCTCTGTACATACCTGAAAAAGATAGAAAATATTTATGTTAACTTTATAATGTTTTGTCCATCTTATTCAGATCGTAAATACAACACTATTATTAACATAGTTACAGTTAAAACACCGGGGGACAGAATGATGCGAATTACCGCAACTGGGTAACTGACAGGGAAAAAATGTCTTGGCATGGCTGTAGTTGTGCATAACGCGCATCAAGTTTTTAAAATGAAATTTTGGGGTAAAAAAGTGCGCCTTATACAAAACTTTTTACAGTACTAACTATCATAAGGGGCCTGTGCAGGCAAAGTTATGTAACTCTGACTGGCATTTTGACAGAATTATGGCCCCTTTTATACTTGGAAAATTGAACATTTGATTAGGTTTTGTGTTTTGGTCCATTTTACTCCTAAAGTATCATAGCTATTGCTTTCAGACTTGGAACACTCGCTAACTATCATAAGGGGACTGTACAGGACAAGTTGCATAACTCTAGTTGACATTTTGATGGAATTATGGCCCTTTTTTGACTTTCGTCCCAGACCCCCTAGACCTAATTTTCCGGATTTTCAATTTCCGACAATTGACACCCTTGCATTCTCATTGGTTGAGATTTTAAGTTGAGACTAAGGTTAAGAACTAGAACAGTTATTGGCATGGGGCCTGGTACATTCCTATGAAAGAAAAAAAAAATTAGTTTCAAAACGGTAAAATTAAATGTGATATATTGGAGAAATAGACTTTATGAAACAATCTGCAATTGTGGTTGCATGAAGTTTTGTTGTGAACTCTATCTAAAGACCTGAGTTGTTCAAATGTTTTGAAGTTTTAAATGCAAGGCACATCTTTGATGTGAATATAAATATTCAAAATTTGAAACATGAACATTTTAGAAGGCTGTTTTCATGGCTAGATTCAAGTCATTTAATAATCAATAAAGAACTAATAAAAGATGTAGATATGATATTATTTTAAGGGAAAGGAGCTATGCAGATATTAGTCATGTTTTCATTAATATCCTCAATGGAAATACGGCCTGTAAGGATTAAAGCATTATGAAAAAGTCTGAAATGGATTATTTCTTATTTAACCAGTTGAACTTATCACCTTTACTTGTCAAATTTTAGTGACCCTAAATCACTTGGGATAATAATACATTTATAAATATGTACATGTAGCAAACACAGTGGAAGGTAAATTGGTACACCATTTAACTGGTTATATACATGTAGTGTATACAATATAATTTGGTATGCAATGTAAACACTGTAATTGGGTGTGCGATGTAAACACTGTAATTGGTTATACAGTGTAAACCATGTAATTTGGTATACACTGTAAACAATGTAAATGGGTATGCCAGTCTTGGCATTAATTTTTTTTAGGCACTAGCGCAGATGGGCTACCAGCTTGGAAATTTCACTAGCCCGAATCAATTTCAACTAGCCCAAAATAAAAGTTATAATTTTGTTACATTTGTAACTATGTTTGTATTGAACAAATATAGAACAATAAAAATTAAACACATAAACACTTGATTCTTTTTTTTTCACAGTTAATGTCTGACGAAAAATTTAACACAAGGTCTCCAGACATCTCCATTCAATCATGATCATAGTCAGTCTGAGTCACTGACATCCAGGTCTGACATGTCAGGCATGCTCTTAAAGGCTGCCTGAAAACAAAAACAAAGTTATAACATGATATGAATTTTCCACTCAAATATCTGGAAAAAAAGTAAATCATGCAATGTCAAACAAGCAATAATACCTGTGCATAAGAAGTAGAACGAGAAGGTAACAGTTCTGCCCTAACTTCTGAGTCTTCTTAATCTAAAACAACATTTGTAGCAGTAGTTCCATTGCCTAAGCCACATCTGTTTTGTCGCTGAATTTGTACCCAGAGCTCCAGATAATTTTTTCAGCCGAGGGGTATTTCACTCATGAATTTTTTAATTGATGAGTAAAAATCAAACTCCGATAATTTTAAGGTGTATTTATGTTCAAAGGACCTGAATTAATAATAAATTGTACATGTAGTGTTAACTTGCTATTACAAGCAGTTTTGTACACAATAAAGCAATAACTTTTGTTTTATTTAATATACTGTCAATAATAGGGCGTACCATTTTTTCTGGTGTTACTAATGACGATTTCGACTTAATAGAGATCGACCATTTATAACTGGCTCGCCATTAATTTTTGTTTCATTTACAGGTTACAATACACTAAATGATCGCTTCATGTAGGGCTGTACTCTCTAAAAAAATATCATAGTTGACAGGAAGGCATGTTTTACACTTTTTACCATTATTCAGGTGTTATCTTGCGAAGATAATGGTAAGGCATGAATAGGTGTTCAGTACTGAATCCCTGAAATATGATACACTTGAAGACTATAGTAAACCATTGCACTAGAAAACGTTACATTCCACTAAGAAACGGCCGAAAAAAAAAGTTGCAAAAACAGTCGATTTTGATTTGTGTCAAGTTCTTTCTTGCATTGTACATGACATATGTTTTTTATTGCATAAATCGATTCCGCTTAGAATGGCCTTTAAGAAAAGGTATGGTTATGGGGGTCTCTATGTGCAAAATGTTGCATTTATTTTCGCTAAAAGTTGTCGCTTTTACATTGAATTATATAGGGAAACTATTTGGTGTATTATGACCTAAACGCAAAACCAGGCCTAGTCACAAAGAAGCTGTATTTACAGAAAATCATCATTTTTTTAGTGAGATATGATGCGTTTTGGCAAATTTCACGGAATAAATGCGTTTGTTTCACGAATTTAAGGAGCATCGTGAGTTTTTAAGAAAAAAAATACGTTTTCAGAGGAAAATAAGCAAAAAAAATGTACAAAAACTCGTCTTGAGCATCTCAAATCGCAACAATTTGTGCTGAAAGAGCTCATGAACACGTTTTAATAGTTGTTTACTTCTTTTTTCTACATAGCTTGTAACAATATTCCAGTATTTTGACCGATTGTAATTATTTAGGGTAATCGTTTTACGCCTGAACGCCCGTTATAAATCAAAGCTCCGAACGCGAAAGCCACATGGCTTATCAGGCGTTATAATAAAACGCATTTTCAAGCATTTCTACGTGAAAGATCGGTCTGAAAATTGGCATGCACATAGAAAATAGGTTTATAAGTATCGAGAAGTGCTTATTTTTCGCGATGTTAACAGTAAACGTTGTCTTATAGGTTACAATACACTAAATGATCGCTTCATGTAGGGCTGTACTCTCTAAAAAAATATCATAGTTGACAGGAAGGCATGTTTTACACTTTTTACCATTATTCAGGTGTTATCTTGCGGAGATAATGGTAAGGCATGAATAGGTGTTCAGTACTGAATCCCTGAAATATGATACACTTGAAGACTATAGTAAACCATTGCACTAGAAAAGGTTACATTCCACTAAGAAACGGCCAAAAAAAAAGTTGCAAAAACAGTCGATTTTGATTTGTGTCAAGTTCTTTCTTGCATTGTACATGACATATGTTTTTTATTGCATAAATCGATTCCGCTTAGAATGGCCTATAAGAAAAGGTATGGTTATGGGGGTCTCTATGTGCAAAATGTTGCATTTATTTTCGCTAAAAGTTGTCGCTTTTACATTGAATTATATAGGGAAACTATTTGGTGTATTATGACCTACATGACAATAAAACACAAACACATGCAGACGCTGCTGAACATGTCACAAAAAGAAAAGCGCTTTCGGGACAGGGACTGCCGGTCAGGGCGGCACAGATCGAGACGGTCATATGAAAAACAAGCAAGCAGCAAGTTTTCGCATTACATAATGATTCTAGTGGATTCATTGATTGCAAACCGGATTTTAATATATCTAACAGTTTAAACATGTGCTTAGTCACGTTATCTGAATGGTAAGCGGGTGGTATCCGTAAAATTTGTTTATTATACATGTGTATTTCGGCTGCCATTTAAACAGTGCTTGAAGGAAAAAGGTTTTTCCATAGTGCCACATAAAAGATGAACTGATAGCAAAACTTATATGCTTGAAGTTGGGCGATTCGTTTTTTTTTTTCGAATGTGATGTCAAATGTTTTCACCATTAGCGTATATCGATTCTCAACAATGCAGCGGAGAGTCCGTTGTGTCAACATCAGCCTTTATCGTGGGCCAAAATGAAATGATACCGTTCTGACTGAGGAGTAAATTAGGTCGGGAACCACATTCTGTACATAGATGGTGATGTAACTACGTTTTTACTGGTGTGGACACAATGACGGGAACCAGTCATGATTACATGAACTTATATTCATGTATAAACGGCTAATACGCATTGAAATTGCACACGATACGTAATCCAAATTTAGCCAGGAGTTTTTTTACTCAACAAAATTTTAAGCCATGCGTATTTTCTTTTTTTTCATGCGTATTTTACGCAAATACGCATCTTATCTGGACCTCTGTTTGTACCAGCATATAAAATGCAGTATGATAACACATTTGAATTTGATATCAGGATTTGTTCTTTGACAGATTTATTTTATCTGTTAAAAACTATATTTGTAAGTTAGAGCATGATATTTAATTGCATGTTGTTGTTTTTTATGTCCCCCACTATAGTAGTGGGGGACATATTGTTTTTGCCCTGTCTGTTGGTCTGTCTGTTTGCGCCAACTTTAACATTTTGCAATAACTTATGCTATATTGAAGATAGCAACTTCATATTTGGCATGCATGTGTATCTCATGAAGCTGCACATTTTGAGTGGTGAAAGGTCAAGGTCAAGGTCATCCTTCAAGGTCAGAGGTCAAATATATATGGCCAAAATTGCTCATTTTATTAATACTTTTGCAATATTGAAGATAGCAACTTGATATTTGGCATGCATGTGTATCTCATGTAGCTGCACATTTTGAGTGGTGAAAGGTCAAGGTCATCCTTCAAGGTCAGAGGTCAAATATATGTGGCCTAAATCGCTTATTTTATAAATACTTGTGCAATATTGAAGATAGCAACTTGATATTTGGCATGCATGTGCATCTCATGGAGCTGCACATTTTGAGTGGTGAAAGGTCAAGGTCAAGGTCATCCTTCAAGGTCAGAGGTCAAATATATGTGGCCCAAATCGCTTATTTTATGAATACTTTTGCAATATTGAATATAGCAACTTGATATTTGGCATGCATGTGTTTCTCATGGAGCTGCACATTTTGAGTGGTGAAAGGTCAAGGTCAAGGTCATCCTTCACAAGGTCAAGGTCATCCTTCAAAGTCAAACGTCATATAGGGGGACATTGTGTTTCACAAACACATCTTGTTTACATTACATATGAAATTCACTTACCAGCCAGTCACTGAGTCAGCAATGCCCGCTCAGAATCAAATTCCCAAATACAAAACGTAGCCATGACCGATTATTTGTCCGTAATGGTTGGAATTTTCGTTTCATTGACTGTTCATAATTTTTTGTGGAACCTTCATTGTCATTTTGCAGTTGATGTTTGTGCGTTGCGCCCTCAAAATATCGCAGAATAGACATTAAAACAAATTTATGGCTGCGAGTTCTCCACCCAGTAATAATAATAGTTATAGTGTCTCGCGAGATTGACTTACAACACTGTTTGATAAGCGTCTTATCAATGATTGCTCAAGGGAAATAACGAATGTAGTTTTGAATAAGCGTCTATATGAACCTATTTCGGACATGTTACTAAGTTCGGACACGAAAAAGTGCAATCGACCAATCAGGCTTGGAATTTTCACTCGACCGATGCAAAAATCACTCGATTCGGTCGACGGTCGCGTGAGTTAGGTCCAAGACTGGTATGCTGTTGTAAACAATGTGCTTGGGTATACATTGTAAACAATGTGATATGGGTATTCATTGTTAACAATCTTACAATGTAATTAGATATATATTGTAAAAATTGTTATTGGGTATAAACATACATAGGTTATTCCAGGTTTTTTTTGGCCTTATTTTATAGCCGAAATTCGGCTATGTTCCCAATCCCAAAAAGTATACTTTTTTCCCAAAATGTGGAAAAAAATTCCAAATTTAAAAAATACTTTTTTTTTTTTTTATAAAGAAGTGTCTAATGCGTATTTTATCTCAATTTTAATTCAATTACATCTTACAAAGTATTATATAATTTTGTTCTTTTAATTTGAATGATTTTAAAGAGTTATATCAAATTTAGTATTTCCCTAATGAGTGGACTTTTCGTGTGGAAAAAAAGGATAATGACTTTATTTTCCCAATGTCATGAAAATGCTGATAAATTCCAAAGCCATGGGCTATCTTCCCAAAAAGTGGGAAAAAACAACTGTATTCAGTGTAAACAATCTAATTAGATACATAGTTAGTACAATGTGATTGCATATTCTCTTGCAGGTATTTAGTTTTAAGCTCAGGTATTCTACAAATCTATGGAGTCCGTTTGGAGGATGCGGGTCAATATCGATGTTATGCCACTCAGGGAGCTCCCAGTAACCTTAGCAACCAGGACGGCGATGGCGACAATTCCGACACTGGCAGCAAATACAGCATAGAGGCGGCCCTTGTGGTTGTTAAAGGTACAGTGTAGCATATGTAAGTTATCAGGCCCTTGTCGTTGTTAAAGGTATGTAGTCTACATTAGGTAATCAGCCTTATGAAGGGCATGGTTCAACCTAATAGTATGTTAGTTTATAAGGCCCTTGTCATTGTCAAAGGTACAATGTCATGGGTGAAAGTTTTCTGGGAAAAGGGAACATCTGATGACATGAGAAAACATAAGGATTAAAGAAGGCAATCCTACATGTGTATACAAGGAATTTCAATTTGTAGTAAAAAAATTCTGCTAAATTCACAATGAGTGTGATTTTGGTATCATTCGATGGTCTTGTAAAGTAGCTTGAGCAGTACTTTTACCTTACATAAAATAGTTTCTTATTGTGATATTGAGGTCAGTGGCATTTAGTGGCCTTGGGTTTGTTTTGTTGCAATAATATGACTGTCTGAGGATTTTGGTTAACAGGTTGTTTGTCATGCACAGCTCATGACAGTTACAAATTGTGTGAAAGCAGATTTTTGTATATCTTGAACAAGCTGTTGACTTGCCTATCTATCAAACATGTGAGATTTTTTTAAACATTGGAGTAGGATTAACGTATGTTCCTCTTGAAGTTTTTGGTGAAATCAAAGCCCAATTAAAAGAAAATCTTGCTAGAGCAATATAGAGTATTATTGGCCCCTTAAGTTATGAAATCGATATTACCAGTTCAAAAATATATAGCATTAGTGATGCAGCTCTTGAAATATTAAATTTGTACTCACAAAAGAGGAAAATTGTTCTAAAATATGTTGTTTATAAAACATGTGATATTGTCACCTTGAGTATCAACATATCTAGGGTATTGTTACCCTTTCAGCTGTATCTTAAATATATGTGTTATAATGTGCATTGATTTTTTCATTAAAACCTCGCATATTATTATTGTTCAAACAAAGATGTGTTTCCTTAGTAAAAAAAAGCAAAGTCTACCTCATGCATTTTGATTAATAATTTGTAGAAAGTATTTGCTGATTTACAAGATTTTTAAAATCATTTTTTGTCACATAATGTATGATTGAATTACCTTGCAATTTTATTTACATTTCACCAAACAAAATACTTAAAAAAACCTTAACTAACAATCTGTTCTTATTACATGAACAACATCATGATTAAATAAGGCTTTGAAATCTGTAAAACTGTTTTTTTTCAACCAATGAGGCTAATTTCTGGAAAAGTGTTATACAAATCTGATATTATGTCCCCAAAATACTGTTGGAAGTGTGTTTAAACCTTAAACTGTGCCTTCAAATCATTTCAGGATCAGAAACTAAATTAACCCTTTCAGTGTGGGAACCGAATTTTGAAGGCTTTTGCAGACAGTTTGGATCCAGATGAGACGCCACAGAACGTGGCGTCTCATCAGGATCCAAACTGTTTGCTTTTCTGATAGTATTCTTTGAAAAAAATCGAAGAAAATGCTAATTTTAGAAATTTAGCAGACGACATTTTACCTGAAGAAAAATTTCCCAGCATGCAAAGGGTTAATACTGCCAAAAACTAATATTTGACCTTTTTCCTTCTCAGAAGCAAACTGAAAATGACCATGTGCAAACATCATAAAACCAGATCACCTGCGAGTAACTCACAGTCTGTTAAGGTTTTATGCTGTTTGCTGCTCATCAGTATCTTAGGGTTGGAAATGAAGTCTTTAAAACTTAAATATAGTAAAAAAAGGTCTTGAATTAAATTTTATTTTTCTAAGGGACTCCAAATGCGTCAAAGTGCATATCAGAGTGGTAAAGGGTTAATCAATATATTTTGTGTACAACAGGTTCACCCGTGCCAGAGAAGCTAATTGCCAGTTCAGAGTCGTCACCCGTAACAGCACGTGTGGGGGAACCAGCCATTCTAGAATGCCTCATACAGGGGGTACCAGACAATGTCATGTAAGTCCCTCAACCATTTCTGAATCAAATACCCTTTCACAGGGGTGTCAATTTTTAACCAGGTTTTCTGAAGGAAAAAACTGTTTATTAGATTGGCGAATGTCGGGGGGCTGGTGGGCGGGCGAAACAAGCTTGTCCGGGCCATAACTTTGTCGATCATTGAGAGATTTTAAAATCATTTGGCACATTTGTTCACCATCATTAGACGGTGTGTTGCGCGAAAGAATTACGTCGATATCTCCAAGGTCAAGGTCACACTTTGAGTTCAAAGGTCATAAATGGCCATAAATGAGCTTGTCTGGGCCATAACTGTGTCATTCATTGTGAGATTAAAAAATCATTTGGCACATTTGTTCAACATCATGGGACGGTGTGTGGCACGGAAGAATCACGTCAATATCTCCAAGGTCAAGGTCGACTAAAAATATATTTATTTTGAAACAAAGGGGGTTAATTTTGTTTGTTCAATTCAAAAGTTCAGTTTGAGTTGTCTCCCTTTATCAGATTTTTTTATGCCCCCGTAGAAGGGCATATAGTGATCGGACTGTCCGTCCGTCTGTCTGTCCGTCTGTCTGTCTGTCTTTCCGTCACACTTTGACTTTAGGTTTCGAAAAATGCTCATAACTTCTATGTCCCTTGAGATGATACCTTCATATTGGTATGCATGTGTATATCGTTGCTGTTGTTCTCAAACCTCGTAGCTACAAAATGCCAACTTTTCAGGAGAGAGAAAAAACCGTCTCATTTTTTTATAACGATGTTTTAGAAATTGAAATTCTGTAGAAAGACCAAACAAATGAAGCTGCAAAGTACGGTATAAGCCGTAGACGCGTTAGTCATACTGATAAGTCATACTGACAGTCAGAAATGGTAGCTACGATATTTTGTCACCACAGTTTTGTCATTTTTATGAGGTACGACAATTCGTCCCGATAGGAAACCTCGTAGTTGCAAATAAAAATATTTATAAAAACGTTTTTGTCAAATTTGTCCAAACGAAACAACGTACCTATAGGTGAAATGGCGTCGCTACAACTTTTCGCCGGTAAAAAAGCCAACAATCATTCTACAACATTTCGTCACGTGGCTTTTTGCTTTTTCAAGGGCTCTGATTGGGGTAGAGCTACGAGATATAGCACAAAACACGCGCCAGACTTAATATATTCGGAAAAGATGAAAAAAATATTTTGAAAATTTTCGAGCTACGAGGTTTGAGAACGACAGCGATGATATGGACAAGGCCTTTCCATACACACAAAAATTTTGACCCCTGTAACCTTGACCTTGAACTTAGGGTCCGTGTTTAGGTTTCAAAATCTGCGTTTAGGTTTCGAAAAATGGTCATAACTTCTATTTCCCTTGAGATATAACCTTCATATTTGGTATGCATGTGTATATGGACAAGGCCTTTCCATACGCACAACAATTTAGACCCCTGTGACCTTTACTTTGAACTTAGGGTCCGCGTTTAGGTTTCGAAATCTGTTTAGGTTTCGAAAATTGCTCATAACTTCTATGTCCCTTGAGATATAACCTTCATATTTGGTATGCATGTGTATATGGACAAGGCCTTTCCATACGCACAACAATTTAGACCCCTGTGACCTTGACCTTGAACTTAGGGTCCGTGTTTAGGTTTCGAAATCTGCGTTTAGGTTTCGAAAAAAGCTCATAACTTCTATCAAGCGTATATAGGGGGCATATGTCATCCTATGGTGTAGCTCTTGTTTTCACAATGAAAACCTGGTTTTGTGACAATTTTGTCCCTTGTCTGGATTATTCCGGAAATCCGGATTTGAGCAGGCCAGGGTTGATTTTGAGATCAGTGTAAATCCGATGAGTTTTTTGCCCTATCTTTTATTAACTGATTTCTTATTTGTTAGAAGCTGGCACAGACACAAAACGGTAACTGACGAAACCTTTGCTTCTTTCCAAAGATCTTACAATTCTGAGAAATGTTGCAAATGTCCACCATCTTGAAATTTAAAATCATCAAGAAGCAAAGTAAAAGCACTGCAATAGCATACTGCAAGACAACATGTTAATCAAATTACAAATTTATTGCGTTTTTGTTAGGTTACTCGTTTTCATTTTAGCAGTTAAACAACAAGCACATTTCATTTCATGTGCAAAAGATGTACACTTCAACACCGTTATTTCGAAGTCGTCGGGACTGTTAAAAAACTTCGGATTAAGGATAATTCTAAATAAACATTTGACAGAAGACTTCTTTGATTCTGTAAAAATTAAACGTTGTGGAATTCGTATGTTATGGTTACAGGCTACTATTAATAATTGTTTTACTAAAAAAAAAAAAATAGTCAGATAGCAATATATTTCTACTTGTAACAAACGGAGGAATAAAACAATTCTTTTTCTTCTTTTTATTTTCCTCTAATTACAGAACATACAAAATATAATGAAAAGCACAAATTATCAGAACACATAAAATATGTTCTCCAGATTGCTCGACATTTGGTGGGGAAAATAGTAACGTGGTTGACTTGTTTGTATCAGACATATTGTAATGATTTTTGTTAAAAAGGTAGATTTATATATGATGCATTTTATTTGACCACATTTACTTAGACCTAACGTGACACGTTTGATTGTTACTAAAGAATGCAAAACTACATAAATAGTAATTATCGGCTTTTGACATTATAAAATTAACACGCTACGCGCCTACGACAAAGGTGTAATTATCGGCTTTTGACGCGCCACGCCCAGACGACAATGGTGTGAAATTACACTCAGTGTTTTGCATTTTTTACTTTGGATTAAAGATTGATAATCAAATTATCAAATTAACCCTTTGCATGCTGGGAAATTTGTCATCTGCTAAAATGTTGTCTGCTAAATTTCAAAAATCATCATTTTCTTCCCTTTTTTTCCAAGAATACTATCGGAATAGCAAACAGTTTGGATCCTGATGAGACGCCACATTCTGTGGCGTCTCATCTGGATCCAAACTGTTTGCAAAGGCCTTCAAAATCCGGTTCCAGCGCTCAAAGGGTTAGTGTTGGGACCGACAGAATCACTTCAAATTAACAATTTCTTTGGTTTAACGAAGTTCGGATTAACAATGAAATTTTACATTCAATAAAGAAGAACCAAAATTGGGACCCGTAAAATACTTCGAAATAACAGTGACTTCGGATTATCGGTGTTCGAAATAACGGTGTTGAAGTGTGTCTTTGTATGTTTTTGGACAGTCGTTTTCTGATACGGTATAATGTTCTTGGATTTTGTTTATTTTCGACGTTGTTTATTACATTTTATTGATTTACAAATACACATGGGATGTTTAAGATGATCTGGTTTATACAATTTATGTTTTTAGCTCACCTGAGCGATAGCTCGGGGTGAGCTATTGTGATCACTCAGCGTCCGGCGTCCGTCCGTCCGTCTGTCTGTAAACAATTTGTAAACATCTTTTTCTACTAAACCATTGAGCCAATTTCAACTAAATTTCATGTGGAGCATCCCTAGGTCATGGGACAAAAGAATTGTTAAAACAAATTTGATCGCATAACCAAGATGGCCGCCATGACCATATATGGTAAAAACCTTAAAAAATCTTCTTGTCAGAAACCGCTCATCAGATTTTCAAAAAATTTCACAGGGATGACCTTTGAAGGCTCCCCTGAAAAAGTTGTTCAAAGAAATTTGATTCGTCAAAAAACATGGCCGCAGGAGCTCGTTGAACTTTGCATGTTTATTCGTTTTTGCCTATTTTGTGAAAACTTTCAAAAATCTTCCACATTTTTTGTCCGATCCTTTCCAAATTTGCACAGTGTCTTTATATCAATGAGGACACGAACCCTACAGAAAATGAGCATTATTGGTCCCTGAAGTACAGAATTACCTCCCCTTGAATTGAGAAAATGGTGTTTATGCAATAAAGTCCAAATTTTTCATCCAATTCTTTCCAAACTTGTAAGGATTTAGCATGGTTCAAACAAGGGAAACAACTACGGTTTATGCATGTTCTTTTATTACAGATTTGCCTCCCTTTAATTCATTCAAAATCTCATTTTACAGCAGAGATTTCAAATCTGACCTGTAAATGAGCCCCATATTTACTGCCAGTGCTAGGTTACCTTTCCCATTTGATCATTCTTAAGTATTGGTCTTGTAATGCTGGCTACTGCTTCTGCTTCTGCTACTGCTACTGCTACTACTACTACTACTACTACTACTACTACTACTACTACTACTACTACTACTACTACGTCTACTACTACTACTACGACCAACGACTACTACTACTACTACTACTACTACTACTACTACTACTACTACTACTACATACTACTACTACTACTACTACTACTACTACTTCTACTACTACTACAAGTACTACTACTACTAGTACTACTACTACTACTACTACCACCACCACCACCACCACCACCACCACCACCACCACCACCCACCACCACCACCACCACCACCATTACTACTTCTACTACTACTGCCACTACTACTACTACTTTTACACTACTACTACTACTACTACTGCTACTACTACCACTACTACTACTACTACTACTACTACTACTACTACTTCTACTACTACTACTACTACTACTACTACTACTACTACTTCTACTACTACTACTACTACTATTACTACTTCTACTACTACTACTACTACTACTACTACTACTACTACTTCTACTACAACTACTATTACTACTACTACTACTACTACTACTACTACTACTACTACTTCTACTACTACTACTACACCCCCACCACCAACACCACCATTCACAGTGACAAAAAACGTATTCACACAATGGCTGCTACTACAACTTATAGCCCATATAGGGGGGCATGCATGTTTTACAAACAGCCCTTGTTTCTATGGGATTTTAACCACAACTGTTCATGTTTATCTCCGACACATATTTTTAGGTCACCTGTCATGAAGTGACACGGTGAGCTTATGTGATCGTGTGATGTCCGGCGTCCGTTGTGCGTGCCTGCGTGTGTCCTTGCGTCCGTCCGTCAACAATTTGTTTGTGTAGACAGTAGAGGTCATAGTTTGCATCCAATCTTGATGAAATTTGGTCAAAATGTTTATCTTGATGAAATCCGGTTTGGGATTGTATTTGGGCCATCTGGGGTCAAAAACAAGGTCACTAGGTCAAATAATAGAACAACCTTCTGTAGACAATAGAGGTCACAGTTTTCATCCAATCTTTATGAAATTTAGTCAGAATGTTTATCTTGATGAAATCTGGGTTGGGATTTTATTTGGGTCATCTGGGGTCAAAAACTAGGTCACTAGGTCAAATAATAGAAAAACCTTGTGTAGACATTAGAGATCACAGTTTTCATCCAACCTTTATGAAATTTGGTCAGAATTCTTGATGAAATCTGGGTGGGATTGTATTTGGGTCATCTGGGGTAAAAATCAAGGTCAAATAAATAGAAAAACCTTGTGTTGACAATAGAGGTCACAGTTTTCATCCAATATTTATGAACTGTGGTCAGAATGTTTATCTTGATGAAATCTGGATTGGGATTGTATTTGGGTCATCTAGAGTCAGGAACTAGGTCACTAGGTCAAATCATAGAAAAACATTGTGTAGACAATAGAGGTCATAGTTTTCATCTGATCTTAATGAGTCAGGTGAGCGATTCAGGGCCATCATGGCCCTCTTGTTACTTTTTTGTTTTCACCAGAAATTGCAGCAAAAATGACTTAACAAAATAAATATGACCCCCTTCGAAGAAGAGGGGGTATATTGCTTTGCTCATGTCGGTCGGTCGGTCCGTCCACCAGGTGGTTTCCGGATGATAACTCAAGAACGCTTGGGGCTAGGATCATGAAACTTCATAGGTACATTGATCATGACTTGCAGATGACCCCTATTGATTTTGAGGTCACTAGGTCAAAGGTCAAGGTCACGGTGACCCGAAATAGTAAAATGGTTTCTGGATGATAATTCAAGAACGCATACGCCTAGGATCATGAAACTTCATGGGTAGATTGATCATGACTTGCAGATGACCCCTATTGATTTTGAGGTCACTAGGTCAAAGGTCAAGGTCACGGTGACCCGAAATAGTAAAATGGTTTCCGGATGATAACTCAAGAATGCATACGCCTAGGATCATGAAACTTCATGGGTAGATTGATCATGACTCGCAGATGACCCCTATTGATTTTGAGGTCACTAGGTCAAAGGTCAAGGTCACGGTGACCCGAAATAGTAAAATGGTTTCCGGATGATAACTCAAGAACGCATACGCCTAGGATCATGAAACTTCATGGGTAGATTGATCATGACTCGCAGATGACCCCTATCGATTTTGAGGTCACTAGGTCAAAGGTCAAGGTCACGGTGACCCGAAATAGTAAAATGGTTTTCGGATGATAACTCAAGAACGCATACGCCTAGAATCATGAAACTTCATAGGTAGATTGATCATTACTTGCAGATGACCCCTATTGATTTTGAGGTCACAAGGTCAAAGGTCAAGGTCACAGTGACCCGAAATAGTAAAATGATTTTCTGATGATAACTCAAGAACGCTTTTGCCTAAGATCATGACACTTCATAGGTACATTGATCGTGACTCGCAGATGACCCCTATTGATTTTCAGGTCACTAGGTCAAAGGTCAAGGTCACAGTGACAAAAATCGTATTCACACAATGACTGCCACTACAACGGACAGCCCATATGGGGGGCATGCATGTTTTACAAACAGCCCTTGTTAACTAGGGCTTGGTGGTAGGGTGGGGGTTTGCATTGGCCTAGATAATTATTTGGGAAATGAGGTTTTCACCATTTGATTTAAAAAAAGGGTGATTTCATTCTTAAAATAGGGTGAAATGAGTTATATAAATGCAAACCTTAAAATTATTGTTGCCTAACTTCTGTTGAAGCTACACACTTGTCATGCTTGTGGTTATTCAATGAAACTGTAAACTATCATAATTAACTTTAATAAACTGATGTTTCATAACATCTTTAATCCTTGAAACTGTCCATAATATAAACTTTAAACTTTAAAATACGCTGATATAACAAATACATGCACAATGAGCGACGGATTAAGTCAGATTGAAAACGTATGTATGTCGCCGTAAATAATTTGGTCAGACGCTTTATTTACCGTAATTACTCTATGTTTTCGGACACTTAAAAATAATTATTTATTTTCGTGTCCGAAAACTTGGATATGAAAAATATTAACAAAATACAGATGTCAGAAAACTTAAGAGTCGAAAATTGAAATGTCCAAAAATAGCGTCAATTTATCAACGACTACCGGTAATGGCACGCGGTTGTAAAATACCATGCCGTATAGTATAAATTACAGTTATATATGTTTGCACTGCATTTTCAACAATTTTAAATGCTTAATTTATTTGACGGAAAGTTACTACAAGGTTGTACTTTGACCAATGAGTTCAAAGATTAGCATTTGATGTAACGATACTCGCTAGTATGAACCTGTAATGAACGCAATAAAAAAAGCAAACTATGAATTCTTTGTTTGTTCATTTCCGATAGTTGTTGTCTAACACCGTCAATTGTTCGTAAAATTTGCAATAGGGTGCATCACATTTTGAAGCGTTTAGTATTTGTCACAGTTATTTTACTGAGAAGACGTATTGCTGTAGATAATTGAACTGTTAATTGGCACTACTCCTGGTAATTGTCATAACGCTTATGCTATTGGGCGAAACCATTGTTTTATACCGGTTTACAAGGTTATTTACCCAGTAACGCAATTGTAATGGTTCGTTGCCCTTAGGCATGCACCTGCCATGTTTTATGATGTTAATCTGGTTGTAAAACCCCATGATCGAAGTGTCATTAGATATAGAAAACTGGACCGAAATTTGGTAAAATAGCGCTGTCTGAAAGCTTAGAGACATTAATTATGGACGAAAACTCGTGTGTCCGAAAATTAAGAGTCACGAAAAATATTTATTTTTGCTAAAAAAAAAGGGGTGTCGGAAAACTTAGAGTGTCCGAAAACATAGAGTTATTACCGTAACTATGAAATCTAATCCGTAGAGCGTTTGAATAACTTTGACTGTTTCCCTGTCCGTCATCCAGGCGCTTGTTGAATGTTACGATAATAATTCCAAAGAGAAAATACCGAAAATTAGCAAAGCATTTTCAATTGAATCTTATGCATCAAATTTGACGAATTTGCGTAAAAGTCAAACTGGTTGCGTTTTCAATACGCATGATATTGTATTTCTTTGCGTTTTTAAACGTTAATAGGGTGAACGACGCAGATACGCAGCTTATCTGGGGCTCTGGGGTGGGGGTTCGGCCCTTTAGCCCTGTTAGGGACCTATGGCCTCAGATTCCCGGTTAATATTCTTTATTTCATATGGGACAATTGTCACTCCTGCCTCAATTGTGGGTCAGGACGTGTCCTTCGCTTGTTAAAAAAAGGAGAGATAATATAAGCCGGTTTCTGGCAAAACTGAGCTTTATGCATGTGCGTTAAGCATCTAAGATAATCCTGTGCAGTCTGCACTTTTCCCCCCTGACTGGTTTTTGGTTTAGAAGAGACCTCATTTAACCCTTTAAGTGCAGGAACCGAATTTTGAAGGCCTTTGCAAACAGTTTGGCGTCTCATCAGGATCCAAACTGTTTGCTATTCTGATAGTATTCTTTGAAAAAAATCGAAGAAAATGCTAATTTTAGAAATTCAGCAGACGACATTTTAGCAGACAACAAATTTCCCAGCATGCAAAGGGTGAAACCAAAAATTCAGTAAAAGTGGTAATGTCTGTGTTCCCAGAATGTGGCCTAATGTGTGAGTTGTACTCAAAAATAGAACATGATTCATTTTAGGGATTGTCAATAGTTTGTGTTGTATATAATTCATATAGAGGATATATGTTCATGTCAGTGTAAGATCGTTTGTTATTTCACAAGTGATTATAGAAAATATATTTTAAGAAAATAATTAACAGCTGTTTCCCTTTCTCACGTGGCGTGCCTCAATAATTTCAATACACAAAATGATGTCATTATACTAGAGAAATTCTCTGGTTTAACTCTTTTACAATGTAAATAAACGGTGAAAAAGCATAAAATGAAAACAAAATTTGTTGGATGCGATGTGATATCGTTTTTAATTCACTCGTGATCTTAAAAAAATATACATAAATCGTGAAGTTAATCTTGATAAGATAATCTAAAAATAGAAAAAGTAGGTCCGAAAATTTATTTTCACCGGTGAAAATAACAATTTGTTTATTTTCACTGCTGTTATTTCATGGCAGAAATGTCATATTTTATCATAAGGTATAAAAGAAAATGTAATCTTCTATCTTAGATGGTCAAAGATCAAGAGGGATGTTCAAGGTTCAACCACTGCTGATGCGGTGCCTATTGACCGACGTCGTGTGGATCTCTACGGCAACAACCTGCGCTTTCTGCAGACCACGGTTGCAGACGCTGGCACCTACACGTGTAAGGCAGGCTCCATCACCACCACCATGCAGCTAAACGTTATCAGTAAGTGTGCAGAATTACTGCCAAATCTTTAATTTGGGCCTCTCTGTGTGGAAAGGGGGTTTAATGCATTTGTCCCAGCAGTCTGCACACGCTAATTAGAAGAGGTCACTTTCCACCTGAACTTGATTTTTTCTCACAAGAGTCTTTTTTTAAACGAAAAATACCATTAAAGCGGAAAGTGTTGTCCCAGATTAGCCTGTTTGGACTTCACAGGCTAATCTGGGACAACACTTTACACACATGTATTAAAGCCCTTTTTCACTGAGAATTGGCATGAAATGTTGTGGTTTTTCAAAAAGTGAATTTGTTGGACAACATCATTCGTGGATTTCTGATTTTAGAAGCAAAGAGGAATTTGTGTTGGTTATTTTCCAATGTGTTTGTGTTATCTTGTTGCTTGGTCAATCCATGAATCAACAATAATGTCCAAGGAATTATAATGCTTTTAAGTATTTGTTATACCCCCACAAACGAAGTTTAGGGGGGTATATAGGAGTGAACTTGTCGGTTGGTCTGTCTGTCTGTCTGTCGGTCGGTCGGTCAGTATTAAGTGTCCGCTTTCTAATTATGCCCCCCTTCGAAGAAGAGGGGATATATTGCTTTGCTCATGTCGTTCGGTCTGTCAGTCGGTCTGTCGGTCGGTCGGTCTGTCCGTCCACCAGGTGGTTGTCAGACGATAACTCAAGAACGCTTGGGCCTAGGATCATGAAACTTCATAGGTACATTGATCATGACTCGCAGATGACCCCTATTGATTTTGAGGTCACTAGGTCAAAGGTCAAGGTCATGGTGACCCGAATTAGTAAAATGGTTTTTGAATGATAACTCAAGAACACATACGCCTAGGATCATGAAACTTCATGGGTAGATTGATCATGACTCGAAGATGACCCCTATTGATTTTGAGGTCACTAGGTCAAAGGTCAAGGTCACGGTGACCCGAAATAGTAAAATGGTTTCCGGATGATAAATCAAGAATGCATACGCCTAGGATCATGAAACTTCATTGGTAGATTGATCATGACTCGCAGATGACACATATTGATTTTGAGGTCACTAGGTCAAAGGTCAAGGTCACGGTGACCCGAAATAGTAAAATGGTTTTTGGATGATAACTCAAGAACGCATATGCCAAAGATCATGAAACTTGATAGGTAGATTGATCATGACTCGCAGATGACCCCTATTGATTTTGAGGTCACAAGGTCAAAGGTCAAGGTCACGGTGACCCGAAATAGTAAAATGGTGTCCGGATGATAACTCAAGAATGCTTATGGCTAGGAGCATGAAACTTCATAGGTACATTGATCATGACTGGCAGATGACCCCTATTGATTTTCAGGTCACCAGGTCAAAGGTCAAGGTCACAGTGACAAAAAACATATTCACACAATGGCTCTCACTACAACGGAGAGCCCATATGGGGGGCATGCATGTTTTACAAACAGCCCTTGTTCAAGTAGTTTTTATCCGATCTTCACCAAACTTGGTCAGAAGTTCTATCTAGACAATATCTAGGACAAGTTTGAATATAGGTCATGCTGGGTAAAAAAAACAAAGTCACGGGGTCACTTAGTGCATTTCAAGCATTTAGCATGGTGTCCGCTCTCTAATTCAAGTACTTTTCATCCAATCTTTACCACACTTGTTCAGAAGCTGTATCTAGATGATGTGTAGGTCAAGTTCGAATATGGGCCATGCCTGGTCAAAAACTAGGTCACGGGGTCACTTAGTGCGTTTTAAACATTGAGCATGGTGTCTGTTGTTTTTTGTGAAGACAACATGCAAAATATTCTGTGTCAATGCGGCATGTGGGGGTATTTGTCACCTCTGTGACAAAGCTCTAGTTTGTCATAATTTAGTGCAGTTTTAAGGCAGGTTCCTCTTAACCCTATCCCACTTAGAAGCAAAGTCAAAATGGCCATGTGCAAACAGCATACAACCAGAACAGCCTGCCAGTAACTCGCAGTCTGTTCAGGTTTTATGCTGTTTGCTGCTCATCAGTATCCAAGGGTTGGAAATGAAGCCTTTAAAACTTGAATCTAGTAAGAAAGGTTTTTAATTAAATTGAACTTTCTATGGGACTTCAAATGCGTGAAAATACATATATAAGTGGTGAAGGTTTTTAACCAGGTTTTCCGAAGGAAAAAACTGGTTATTAGATTGGCGAATGCGGGCGGGCTGGCGGGCTGGCTGGCTGGCTGGCGGGCTGGCTGGCTGGCTGGCGGGCTGGCGGAACAAGCTTGTCCGGGCCATAACTATGTCGTTCATTGTCAGATTTTAAAATCATTTGGCACATTTGTTCACCATCATTGGACGGTGTGTCGCGCAAAATAATTACGTCGATATCTCCAAGGTCAAGGTCACACTTTGAGTTCAAAGGTCAAAAATGGCCATAAATGAGCTTGTCCTGGCCATAACTATGTCATTCATTGTGAGATTTTAAAATCATTTGACACATTTGTTCACCATCATGGGACGGTGTGTCGCACGAAAGAATCACGTCAATATCTCCAATGTCAAGGTCGCCACGACTAAAAATAGATTTTTTTTAAAAAACAAACTTACAAAGGGGGTTAATTTTGTTTGTTCATTTCAAAAGTTTAGTTTGAGTTTTCCGCCTTTATCAGATTTTTTTTTCACAATGAAAACCTGGTTTTGTGACAATTTTGTCCCTTGTTAATTTTTTTTTTGCATATTTCTTTCTTTGGTAATACAACACATTGAAGTGACCATGGGCCGTGTTCTCCCAGTTCCTATCCCTCAAAGTCTTCAAGCACTGGTTCTACCCATGAAACTTATTTGTTTTAACCTATTTATTTAAGCTAGTTTTAATTGAAGACCTAAGACTGAATTAAATGCTGTTCAGTCCATTTCCTGGTTAGAACCAGTGCTTGTCTTGGGGGAGATCAGCGGAAAGCTCTTACAGTGGGGATCAAACCGGGTTGCAAGATAGACACTATATCCAGTACCCATAGGAGAACTTTAAGCCTACGCGTACTGGAATGTTGCAATAAGGCGATGTTAACATTCTGATCTTTCGTAAAACATGTTTTAACCCTTTACCACTTAGATACATAACCATTTGTTGTCCCTTAGAAAGTTTAACTTAACTAAAGACCATTTTTTACTAGAATCAAGTTGCAAACAGCATAAAACCTGAACAGACTGCGAGTTACTCGCAGGCTGCGAGGTACTTGCAGGCTGCGAGTTACTCGCAGGCTGTTCTGGTTTTATGCTTGTTGCAAAAGCCATTTTCACTTTGCTTCTTTTGGCGAGAGGTTTAACAAAACTAAACTAACTGATTGCTTGCAGGCAAGCCCGTAATAGTGAGGATAGACCCAGAAGGCAGTGTAGTGAAACCCAAGTCATCCTGGATCTACGTCAAGTGTTTTGTGGAAGGTCATCCGAAACCGGAGATCAAGTGGCTGAGAAATGGCAAGGAAATAGAGGAAGGGGGCCCCTTGTACCAGGTTAGATGTCACTGTATGAGCCTTGCTGTGGGAAAATGGGGCTTAATGCTGTCATCCCTGAAGTAGCCTGTGCTGTCCGCACCTTAAGTGTATTCCCAGATTAGCCTGTGAACTCAGCATAGGCTTATCAGGGACGACACTCTCCGATTGTATGGAATTGCCAATTATTAGGAGGTCTCCGCTTAGTGAAAATCCAGGCATAAAGTGTCGTCCCTGATATGCCATGAGGGTCGACAATTTATGAATATGTATTAAGCCCCTTTTTCCCAGAACACAGCTCGTATAGTTTGAGGCTTCATGTAAATTAGATAACAGTTTATGTCCACTGTAGATAAACCCTTTAAGACTGTTTACATTGTAACTCCAACATACCGCGGATGACGGGTCCAAGTCACAAGATGTAATACCTAAACGGATTTGCGTTATAAGCGCTGAGCTCACTCATTCATGTATTGAATCTTTATGTTATTGAAGCTTAATGTTATTGAAGCTTTATGTTATAGAATCTTAATGTTATTGAAGCTTAATGTTATTGAATCTTAATGTTATTGAATCTTAACTTAAGATAAGCCTATTACATCTTAATGTGGACTGTAGATAAACCGGCTGACAGAAGAGAGAGAGGAAGGAAGCCGTCTGGCACTGGTACAGTCTGAGGTCAGCAACACGGGGTTCCACCAGTGTGTGGCCACTAACGAGGCCGGATCAGCTAGCGCCTTCACCTACATTGAGATCTACATGAAAGAGAACGCTCCTAACCAGGTAGGTAACTGAGCCAGCTAGATCTGTATTACAAATGAGAGCAGCGTTCTTCCTGTTGGAATGGGCAAAATTCCAAATTAACAATAAAAATCCTAACCAGGTAGTGGCAGCTTGCGTTAATTTTTTAGCTCTTTACATTAGCAAACTTGTGTATTCTTATATATTCTTATATTTTCTGACACACAGTTGAATGAAAGATGAACTTTGTCCATTTTTCCAGTGTGTGACAAGGTGGCTTTGATTTTGCTTCCTTGTTTAATGATTACAAGCTTAATTAATAAAATGGCATTGATCAAAATTATCATTTTCAAATTAATGGTACAATGCAATATGAGCTGCTATGTAGGAAAATTGGCCTAAATGTGTGTGCGTAAAGTGTCATCCACGCTTAGCCTGTAGAGTCTGCACAGGCTAATGGGGGAAAACACATTCCTCTTTAATTGAATTTTTCGTTTAACCCGTTATCCCTTATAAACGCACTTTGAGGCGTGTGTAGTCCCTTGGAAAATCTATTTAAATTTAAATCTTCTTTTACTAGATTCAAGTTTTGAAGGCTTCATTTCCAAACCTTAGATCCTGATGAGCAGCAAACAGCATAAAACCTCAACAGACTGCGAGTTACTCACAGGCTGTTCTGGTTTTATGCTGGTTGCAAAAGCCATTTTCACTTTGCTTGTAAGTGGGAAAGGGTTAAACCAGGTCTCTTCATAGCAAAAAATCCAGTGAAGGCGAAAAGTGTCGGTCCAGATTAGCAGACTGCACAGGCTTACCTGGGACACCACTTTACGCACATGCAGGACACCACTTAACCCACATGCAATTTTCTTACAACAAGGCTGATAATATATATATATATATATATATATATATATATATATATATATATATATATATATATATATATATATATATATATATATATATATACATTTGTCACAGGTAACCAACATCACGGTCCTTCATAGGACAAGTACCACGCTTGAGTTGGCATGGAAACCACCAACAAACACGTCAGTTTTAGCATACACGGTGAACTACAAGAACCTCCGGGACGATACTGTAAGTGTTGTAATGTAGGCATTGCCATGTTATCATTTTGGTGTATGCATGGTGTAGTACACGGTGTCAACATGGGTTAAACATTGCGTGGTAAGCATTTCAGTGTTTGAAAATATACAAGGAAAAAATAATTGATGGGACAAAAAGAGAAACTACCAAATAATATGAATTCACTTATACAATAATCCATGTCATTATCGGAGCTTTGAACGGTCAATGTTGTAAGATGATCTGTGAACAATTCACCAAACTGTGTTAAGTACAAAATCAGAGGGAGTTAAAAATTTGAAAACCATGCAAATACATTTTAAGAATGATTATCTTTTATTATTCATGATTAAAAATATAAAGTAAACAGATATTAAAAAAAATCAAATGTGATGACATATTTCTGATAAAACTTGAATTATTCATCTTTATGTAGATGTGTTTTCAGATGTTTTTTCTTGGTTCAAAACAGAAGTAGTAAACAAGCATAAATATAGATTCAAAGGTTAGAATTGCATCTACGAAGTGATACTAATGCTAATGTTGTACGTTGGCTGTGCTGTTCATTTTGTAAACAAATGTCATCGCGAGTCAAATAGGGTAAAATCAGGGATTTTGTTTCCAATAGCAACATTCTAGTAACAGAAACTATCATGAGACTTGTATTTTATGTGTTTAATTTATAGAAACTGGAGCAAGTTATAATAGCAACATTTATGATACTTGTATCCTGCCTTTTCTATTTAACAAAAACTATGATATTTGTATTCTACCTGTTCTATTTACATAAATTGGATCATGTGATCCCATGAGAGTCCATTCTGCTGACTGACCTGTTCTACCTGTTCTATTTACAGAAACTGGATCATGTGATAATAGTAGAGTCCATTCTGCTGACTGACCTGTTCTACCTGTTCTATTTACAGAAACTGGATCATGTGATAATAGTAGAGTCCATTCTGCTGACTAACCTGTTCTACCTGTTCTATTTACAGAAACTGGATCATGTGATAATAGTAGAGTCCATTCTGCTGACTAACCTGTTCTACCTGTTCTATTTACAGAAACTGGATCATGTGATAATAGTAGAGTCCATTCTGCTGACTGACCTGTTCTACATGTTCTATTTACAGAAACTGGATCATGTGATAATAGTAGAGTCCATTCTGCTGACTGACCTGTTCTACCTGTTCTATTTACAGAAACTGGATCATGTGATAATAGTAGAGTCCATTCTGCTGACTAACCTGTTCTACCTGTTCTATTTACAGAAACTGGATCATGTGATAATAGTAGAGTCCATTCTGCTGACTAACCTGTTCTACCTGTTCTATTTACAGAAACTGGATCATGTGATAATAGTAGAGTCCATTCTGCTGACTGACCTGTTCTACCTGTTCTATTTACAGAAACTGGATCATGTGATAATAGTAGAGTCCACTGCGCTGAGACCTGTTCTACCTGATCTATTCACAGAAACTGGATCATGTGATAATAGTAGAGTCCACTGCGCTGAGACCTGTTCTACCTGTTCTATTTACAGAAACTGGATCATGTGATAATAGTAGAGTCCACTGCGCTGACTGACCTGTTCTACCTGTTCTATTTACAGAAACTGGATCATGGGATCCCAGTAGAGTCCTTTCTGCTGACTGACCTGTTCTACCTGTTCTATTTACAGAAACTGGATCATGTGATAATAGTAGAGTCCACTGTGCTGAGACCTGTTCTACCTGTTCTATTACTGGATCATGGGATCCCAGTAGAGTCTATTCTGCTGACTGACCTGTTCTACCTGTTCTATTTACAGAAACTGGATCATGTGATAATAGTAGAGTCCACTGAGCTGACTGACCTGATGCCCTTCACCAACTATAGTATCTACGTGGTGCCCTTCTCAAAGCTAGGGGCTGGTCCCAACTCTGAAGAAGTTACCGTTGCAACCCTGGAAGATGGTAACTGTAGTTTCAAGGCTCCCTTTTGTGTGACCTGGCCTCATGTACACAATCATCCTTAATTTTTTTTTCTAAATTCAAGTTGTATTTGAGAAAACAAATCAGAGTACACTCCCTGCTGAAAACCAATGATTTTGTGTTACACAGTTGAACAAGAAGTATAATTAGATTATTAAACAGAAAAGTAACTTGACAATAGGAGTATAATTGGATTATTGAATATAAAAAGGACTTTGTAATAGAAGTATAATTGGATTATTAAACAGAAAAGTAACTTGACAATAGGAGTATAATTGGATTACTGAATATAAAAATGACTTCGTAATAGAAGTATAATTGGATTATTAAATAGAATAGTGTCTTGGCAATATAAGTATAATTGGATTATTGAATATAAAAATGACTTGGCAATAGAAGTATAATTGGATTATTAAATAGAAAAGTGACTTGGCAATGAGTACACTGCTGCTCAAACCTTTAATGTACCATTAATACAGAACCCTAGATTGAGTCTGTCTGCGAACTTGATCCCTTGACATTAAACTAGCCACATCAAAAGAACATCAAATAAAATATTTGCTTGAAATATAATGAATGGTAGACGTTATATTTAAATATATTGTACTTGGGACAAAATAATGCTTCAAAGAATTTTTTTTAAAGGTCAGGATATTGTAAGGGCGTTACTAAGAATGACCTAGTAGGCCAATCTCATGTCCTCTTTGTATTCATTATGTTATGTCATTACATATATGTCGCAATCAATATTTGTCAACCAAATATGACTTTAACCATATGAGATCAGATCTGGGAAAACAGGGTTTAATGCAAGTGTGTTAAGTGTCGTCCCAGATTAGCCTGTGCAATCTGCAAAGGCTATCCCGGACTCTTTTAGCTTTTACTAGATTTAGAGGAATATTTATGCATGAAATGTGCATAAATATAAATACACATTATTTGATAAAATAATTTTTTTGGGGTGGGATTTACAAATATTTCTCAAGTTCTTGTTCTATCCAGCCTCATTGTTCATCTCACTAGAGCATAAATAACTACCTATAGGTTTTAACTAGCCAGATTTAAATGGTTGTGACTTACTGCATATGCTTCTACTGCACAAAGGATGGAAAATAGAAGGGGCCCACTAGCCAATGTCAGGCTCTTAAAGATCGGGATAGACCCCTAGCTTTTCTTAGGAATCTCCTTCAGAGGAAACTCTTAGGTCTTCAAAACAATAGGCATAATGCAACAAAGGTGGTTAATTGTGTTCAAAAGTTTCCAATCCTGGTACATTTCTCAATTTCTGTGTTCAATTGTAGCCTCCCTGTTCCTGAGACATACTTTCTCCTAATAGAAAATTCAATAAAAGCAGTAAGTGTTTTGGACTGCACCGGCTATTCTGGGCTATTTTGGGACCAATTTTCCCACATTGTGATGTGTTTTTCTGCCTATTGATACAGTGCCTAACCGAGCCCCGTCAGTCACTCTGACCCCTCGAGGACCCAGCCTGTTTGTGCAGTGGGCAGACCTGCCTGTAGAGGACGCCAGGGGTGTTATCACAGAGTTCACACTGTACGTGCGCAAACAGGGCACAGCAAATGCCACAGAGATAATCATCAAGAATGGTATGTTCTAGTTGTGTGCCATCAATAATGGTATGTCGTGTAGTCATCAAGAATGGTACGTTGTATTGATAGTCATCAAGAACTGTATTTATTTTTTATTATCTTTAATTCGTCACTTGGTCCACTGACAAAATAGACAAGAATTAATGCCTGACAAATAATAATGGTTTCACAGTATCTGTATGCTGCAAGTATCTTGCAGAGTTATCTGCAAAGAGAGGTAATTCCCAACTCTATTGATGCAGTTATTTGTAAAGGGAGGTAAATTGCATCTCTGCGCCCCATGTATCTGGCGGAGTTATTTTTAAAGGGAAGTAATTCCTATCTCTGAGCCGCAGGTACCTTGCAGTTATCTGTAAAGGGAGGTAATTCCCAACTCTATGCCGCAGGTACCTCACAGTTATCTGTAAAGGGAGGTAATTCCCATCTCAATGCTGCAGGAACCTCACACAGTTATCTGTAAAGGGAGGTAATTCCCATCTCTATGCTGCAGGTACCTCACACAGTTATCTGTAAAGGGAGGTAATTCCCATCTCTATGCCGCAGGTACTTCACACAGTTATCTGTAAAGGGAGGTAATTCCCATCTCTATGCCGCAGGTACTTCACGGAGTTATCTGGTGGAGGGTCTGGAGCCCCACACACCATACGAGGTGAGGATGCTGGCTGCCACGTCGGTGGGATACCCGGACAGGAAACACCTCCAGGACCTCAACCTCTGGGCCTGGGTCTCTGTTGCAACCACCAACAAGGACTGTGAGTTCAATATTTTGCTCCAGCTTTTTTCCTGAGCTCCTAAATGAGAAAAAGGGGCTTTGCATTTGAGTTAAATGTTGTCGCTGATTAGCATGTGAAGTTCCCCCAGGCTTATCAGGGACAACACTAACTTCTTTTATTCAATTTTGCATTTATAGAAAGTCTCTGCTGAAGAAAATCCAATTTAATGGGAAAGTGTTGTCCCTGCACAAGCTAATTTGGGACGACACTTTACGCACATGCATTAAGCCCAGTTTTCCCAGAACGAGGCTCATTTATTGACTTTAGGTATTGTTAGTTATAAGTTATATGTAACTGTGCAATTGCTTATTTGTTCACCTTGCTCTGCAACAAATTGTGCAAATTAATGACCGCTGCAAAAATTTATTGATTTTAAAAATGTGCAATTACCGAAACAGAGTACAATGTCCTTTATATATAAATAAACCCAACAAGTTTGTGTTTAAAACATGACGTTTTACTTCCTATCAATGTTATTGCAATCCATGGGTGAAAAAAAATATTGGCATATGATGAATTTAGTGGTGTGATTCCTCTTCCTTTCAGCTGATTTTCTTCTTTTCAATGTCAAACTTATTTACAAATAGTTATAAACTTTGCTGGATCAATGTACAGATAAAGACTTTTATTGAACGCTGTATGGCATTTTTCTCCTATGAGGTGGTTTTTAAATTACATCTCTGTTAAAATTTGTAAAAGTTCCAAAATAAAGTATATTCTGATTATAGAGTTTTTACTTTTAGATAAAAAGATTTTTGTTACTTCCCTTGTTAGTATTTCTTTATAACTATTTATTCCAGACTTCCCAGCGCCTACGCTGCAGATAGTTGCCCTCAACTCGAGCACCCTGAAGGCTTCCTGGACTGTAGCCTCCTCCTTGGCCGTTCGTCGGTTCACTGTACAACTGGTCCGTCTACCAGACACCCCGGTACACGGGCCAGTAGAGGTGCAGCCTGCAACCAGTTTCTACCTCTTCATGGGGCTGGGTATGTTGTGTGTCTATATGGTAGCAAAGCTCTTAGTAACAGGATGGAATTAATATTCCTTTAGTACGTACAAAATGATGACAGGGCCGAGGGCCATGTGAGTCTTTGTCGTAACAAATCTCTTGCTTACTGGAGTTTGGAATTGTCGTTGATTTTCATCATTTTCATAATAATTGTAATCATCATCCTCATCATAATGTTTGTTTTTATGTCGTAATGATGCATTTTGGCTTTATTTTGTTGAATGTAAATGATCAAAGGCGAGTTGCTGATGTTCCAATAAAATCATTAAATTTGTTTACATGCTGATTGTCTCATGTTTCCAGAGATGAACCAGCTGTATGCGGTGAAGCTGACCACGGAGCTGGTTACCGGGACAACCACACAGGTGGTTGAGGAGTTCACACTGTCAGACCTCCCTGAGCCCCCAGTGCCCCGCAATGTCAGGGTCACCCTCAGACAGGTATGGTAGACATAAGATTCACTGCATAAATATTTTTCACAAAATATCAAGTATCAACTATCCCTTTATCACTTGGACACGTATTTTGACATATGTGTAGTCCCTTAGAAATTTAATTTGAATTAAAAGCTTTTCTTACTAGAATCAAGTTTTAAAGGCTTTATTTCCAACCTTAAGATACGGATGAGCAGCAAACAGCATAAAACCTGATCAGACTGCGAGTTACTCACAGACGCAGGCTGTTCTGGTTTTATGCTGTTTACACATAGCCATTTTCACTTTGCTTCTGAGTGGGAAAGGGTTAATGTCATTTATGTCCATAGCAATTTGGTCTTCAAAGAATTTAACATTGGGAATAATTGTTTGTTGTGATCTTAAATTCGTGGATCGGTCAACTCACAAATAACCTCCATAATTGGCTCCAGATATGGTTAAATTTTCAAGAGAAAAGCAGATAAATAGTACCAATTATTTAAACATATCCTTGTTTGTAACAACAAAGGTACTGGTTTATTGTTTTGTTATTGACCCAGTTATAAATGCCCACCATCTATTTGGCATTTTGTTTTGAGTGGGTAGTAGCCTGAGGGGGTGGTAGCCTGAGGGGGTGGTAGCCTGCATTGTGATAACCTTCAAAGCTAGAAATGACTTTCATTTTTTACACAAAAAATGCTTTTAAAGAAAACAAATTCAGGTTAGACTTGAAATACAGATTAAAACGTGTTAACTCATTGTCTGTAGGGATATGTTGCATCCCTAATATCGCCTCTTTGGTGAAAAAAGGTACCATCAATTGAAATTAATAGACACATGGTCCCTTTTGGACCAATTGGGCAATATGTTTATTGACTCTGAACTAAACATGGTGTTTATAATAATGACCTTACATCCTGATGATTGTATTTTAATTCACTTGACTCTGTACTTGATGCATATACATTTCAATTGACCGTGAACTCAAATGAGTCATAGACTAAGAACACAATTTGTTGTGTTCATGTATTTTCAATGACTGAACTTCGTTAATTCCAGTTGTTTTTTCATTGACTTAGAAATTAGAACTTAACGTATGTGTATCTATGTATTTTTATTGACTTAACTTGATGTAAAGGTTCACAGTGACAATAAATTCAAATGATGTATATATTTGTATTACAGGCGACGTCCCTGTCAGTGGAGTGGGAGCTCCCAGATACTCAGTTTGAGGTCAGCAAGTTCACTGTGAAGTACTCCCTGATAGGACCCTCACGTGAGGAGGAGGATGGCACTGACTTGATGGTCACCAGGTATGTAGGGGGCACTGACTTGATGGTCACCAGGTATGTAGGGGGCACTGACTTGATGGTTACCAGGTATGTAGGGGGCACTGACTTGATGGTTACCAGGTATGTAGGGAGCACTGAGTTGATGGTTACCAGGTATGTCGGGGGCACTGACTTGATGGTTACCAGGTATGTCGGGGGCACTGACTTGATGGTTACCAGGTATGTCGGGGGCACTGACTTGATGGTTACCAGGTATGTAGGGAGCACTGACTTGATGGTTACCAGGTATGTAGGGGGCATTTACTTGATGGTTATCAGGTTTGTAGGGGGCACGAACTTGATGGATTCCAGGTATGTAGGGGGCACTGACTTGATGGTAACCTGGAATGTAGGGGGCACTGACATGATGGTTACCAGGTATGTCGGGGGCACTAACTTGATGGTTACCAGGTATGTAGGGGGCACTGACTTGATGGTCACCAGGTATGTAGGGGGCACTGACTTGATGGTAACCAGGTAGCTAGGAGGCACTAACTTGATGGTTAACAGGTATGTCGGGGGCACTAACTTGATGGTTACCAGGTATGTAGGGGGCACTAACTTGATGGTTACCAGGTATATAGGGGGCACTGACTTGATGGTCACCAGGTATGTAGGAGGCGCTAACTTGATGGTTACCAGGTATGTCGGGGGCACTAACTTGATGGTTACCAGGTATGTAGGGGGCACTAACTTGATGGTTACCAGATATATAGGGGGCACTAACTTGATGGTTACCAGGTATGTAGGGGGCACTAACTTGATGGTTACCAGGTATGTAGGAGGCACTGACTTGATGGTTACCAGGTATGTAGGGGGCACTGACTTGACGGTCACCAGGTATGTCGGGGGCACTGACTTAATGGTCACCAGGTATGTAGGGGGGCACTGACTTGATGGTCACCAGGTATGTCGGGGGCACTGACTTGATGGTAACCAGGTATGTAGGGGGCACTGACATGATGGTCACCAGGTATGGAGGGGGCACTGACTTGATGGTAACCAGGTATGTAGGGGGCACTGACATGATGGTTACCAGGTATGTCGGGGGCACTGACTTGATGGTTACCAGGTATGTAGGGGGCACTGCCTTGATGGTTACCAAGTATGTAGGGGGCACTGACTGGATGGTCACCAGGTATGTAGGGGGCACTGACTTGATGGTTACCAGGTATTTAGGGGGCAATGACTTATGGTTGCCAGGTATGTATGGGGCACTGACTAAATGGTTACCAAGTTTGTCGGGGGCACGGGCTTGATGATTTCCAGGTATTTAGGGGGCACTGACTTGATGGTTACCAGGTATGTATGGGGCACTGACTGGATGGTCACCAGGTATGTAGGGGGCACTGACTTGATGGTAACCAGGTATGTAGGGGGCACTGACTTCATGGTTACCAAGTATGTAGGGGGCACTAACTTGATGGTTACTAGGTATGTAGGGGGCACTGAATTGATGGTTACCAAGTATGTAGGGGGCACTGACTGGATGGTCACCAGGTATGTAGGGGGCACTGACTTGATTGTCAGCAGGTATGTAGGAGGCACTGACTTGATGCTAACCAGGTATGTAGGGGGCACTGACTTGATGGTTACCAGGTATGTAGGGGGCACTGACTTGATGGTCACCAAGTATGTAGGGGGTACTGACTTGATGGTAACCAGGTATTTAGGGGGCACTGACTTGATGGTTACCAGGTATGTAGGGGACACTGACTTGATGGTTACCAAGTATGTAGGGGGCACTGACTGGATGGTCACCAGGTATGTAGGGGGCACTGACTTGATGGTCACCAGGTATGTAGGAGGCACTGACTTGATGGTAACCAGGTATGTTGGGGGCACTGACTTGATGGTTATCAGGTATGTAGGGGGCACTGACTTAATGGTCACCAGGTATGTAGGAGGCACTGACTTGATGGTAACCAGGTATGTAGGAGGCACTGACTTTATGGTAATCAGGTATGTAGGAGGCACTGACTTGATGATTACCATGTTTGTAGGGGGCACTGGCTTGATGGTTACCAGGTATGTAGGGGGTACTGACTTGATGGTCACCAAGTATGTAGGGGGCACTGACTTGATGGTTACCAGGTATGTAGGGGGCACTGACTGGTTGGTCACCAGGTATGTAGGGGACACTGACTTGATGGTTACCAAGTATGTAGGGGGCACTGACCAGATGGTCACCAGGTATGTAGGGGGCACTGACTTGATGGTTACCAGGTATGTTGGCGGCACTGACTTGATGGTCACCAAGTATGTATGCTACTGTTTAAGGCAATTTTGACATGATTGTGAATAGGTATGCACTGTTTGTTTTTTCACCATTTTTCGGTATAGAGGGAGGGCCATTTGATCGTGCAAAATTGTGTCATTTTTATGTCCCCCACCACTATAGTGGGGGACATATTGTTTATGCCCTGTCTGTTGGTTTGTTTGTTTGTTTGCCCCAACTTTAACATTTGCAATAACTTTTGCAATATTGCAATATTGAAGATAGCAACTTAATATTTGGCATGCATGTGTATCTCATGGAGCTGCACATTTTGAGTGGTGAAAGATCAAGGTCATCCTTCAAGGTCAAAGGTCAAATATATAGCTTCAAAGCGGCGCAAAAGGGGACATAGTGTTTCTGACAAACACATATCTTGTTTATTCTTACAAACATCTTTAAGTCAAAGTGTATTGAATATTATACTTAGTAATGTTCAACATTAAAGGCTGTGTAGTTAGATGAACTAAATATTCCAATTTATAAGAAAGAAAAAAAATACATAAATAAGAAAACATTCAATTGGGAAATTTTGTTTAAAAAATATTCTTTTAACATTGGGAATTAGCCCCAAATTTGGCCAAAAAAGGAACCCTGGTGAGTAAGGTACTGTTTTTTTGCTGATATTAATATAAATTGGTATGAATTTGTATACAGAAAGATTAGTGGGGGTCAAACCTCTGATTCAAGTCTTACTTTTTTATTGCTACCCCTCTGTTATTGTGACTTTCAAATACTTCAGCAACAACCCCTCTGCGTTGCTGGATGGTCTGCTACCGTTCAGACTGTACCAGATATCAGTGCGTGCTGACCTACAGGGGCTGCAGGGCCCATTCAGCCCACCTATACTGGTGCAGACCAGCGAAGCAGGTAAGCAGTGAACATTGGTTTGTTAAGCGCCCATTCAGCCGCATTGTGGAAAATACTGGGCTTTATGCATTTGCTTATTAAAGTGTTGTCCCAGGTTACCCTTTGCAGTCTGCACTGACTAATAAGGGACGAATTTTTCCACATACATAGGATTTTTTCTAATAGGAGACCTCTTTAAACAATAAATTTCATTAAAGCGGAAAGTGATATCCCTGATATGCCTGTGCAGACTGTTCAGGCTTGCTTGGGACGATACTTTACCCACATGCCTTAACCCTTTCCCAAGATACTTTACCCACATGCCTTAACCCTTTCCCAAGATACTTTACCCACATGCCTTAACCCTTTCCCACTCAGAAGCAAAGTGAAAATGTCCAAACAGAATATAATCAGAACTGCCTGTGAATTACTCGCAGTAGTCTGTTCAGGTTTCATGCTGAGTGCTGCTCATCAGTATCAAAGGGTTTGAAATGAAGCGATTGAAACTTGAATCTAGTAATACAGGTCTTTAATTAAATTTGACTTTTAAAAGGACTACAATTGTGTCAAAATTCGTATCTAAGTGGTAAAGGGTTAAAGACATATCTAAGTGTAAAGAGTTAAATACGTATCTAAGTGGTAAAGGGTTAAATACGTATCTAAGTGGTAAAGGGTTAAAGACATATCTAAGTGGTAAAGGGTTAAATACGTATCTAAGTGGTAAAGGTTGAAATACGAATCTAAGTGGTAAAGGGTTAAAGACATAGCTAAGTGGTAAAGGGTTAAATACGTATCTAAGTGGTAAAGGTTGAAATACGAATCTAAGTTGTAAAGGGTTAAAGACATATCTAAGTGGTAAAGGGTTAAATACGTATCTAAGTGGTAAAGGGTTAAAGACATATCTAAGTGGTAAAGGGTTAAATACGTATCTAAGTGGTAAAGGTTGAAATACGAATCTAAGTGGTAAAGGGTTAAATACATATCTAAGTGGTAAAGGGTTAAATACGTATCTAAGTGGTAAAGGGTGAAATACGTATCTAAGTGGTAAAGGGTGAAATACGTATCTAAGTGGTAAAGGGTGAAATACGTATCTAAGTGGTAAAGGGTTAAGCTCAGTTATCACAGAACAAGGCTCTATTGGGGATGTAGTTCAACCTCACTAACCTGCATTAGAAGAATATTATGCATGCCCCATTTAATACATGGGGGGTATTAGTTTATATATGTTGATCAGTGGTAAACCACTTGGGTTTTTACTCTTGTTTATAGTTAGCAACTTGATTATCATATTTTGTTTAACTCCTTACCTCGTCATATAAGTCTTCTGTTGTAAAAAACATTATGCATGTCCCTTTAAATATAATAGGAAATTAGTTGGTGAATGTCTAACAGTTGGTATACCACTTTAGTTTTCAACTCTAACTTATAATTATTTATTTTTAGCTCATCTATTTTTTGAAAAAAAATTATGAGCTATTGTCATCACCTTGGCGTCGGCGTTGGCGTTGGCGTTGGCGTTGGCGTTGGCGTTGGCGTCGGCGTCCGGTTAAGTTTTGCGTTTAGGTCCACTTTTCTCAGAAAGTATCAATGCTATTGCATTCAAACTTGGTACACTTACTTACTATCATGAGGGGACTAGGCAGGCAAAGTTAGATAACTCTGGCGTGCATTTTGACAGAATTATGTGCCCTTTTTATACTTAAAAAATTGAAAATTTTGGTTAAGTTTTGCGTTTAGTACCACTTTTCTCAGTAAGTATCAATGCTATTGCATTCAAACTTGGTACACTTACTTACTATCATGAGGGGACTGGGCAGGCAAAGTTAGATAACTCTGGCATGCATTTTGACAGAATTATGTGCCCTTTTTATACTTAGAAAATTGACAATTTTGGTTAAGTTTTGTGTTTAGGTCCATTTTATTCCTTAAGCATCAAAGCTATTGCTTTCATACTTGCAACACTTACTAACTATCATAAGGGGACTGTGCAGGCAAAGTAATGTAACTCTGACTGGCATTTTGACAGAATTATGTGCCCTTTTTATACTTAGAAAATTGAAAATTTGATTAAGTTTTGTGTTTACCCCTAAAGTATCATAGATATTGCTTTCATACTTGGAACACTCACAAACTATCATAAGGGTACAGTAAAAGGACAAGTTGCATAACTCTGGTTGTCATTGTTACGGAATTATGGCCCTTTTTTGACTTAGTAACTTTTAATATATGGTTAAATTTTGTGTTTCGATCCACTCGAAGTATCAAGGCTATTGCTTTCAAGCTTCAAATACTTACATGCTATCATGAGGTTACTGTACCTGGCAACTTGAATTTTACTTTGACCTTTGAATGACCTTGACTCTCAAGGTCAAATTATTAAATTTTGCTAAAATTGCCATAACTTCTTTATTTATGATTAGATTTGATTGATACTTTGATGAAACTACTCTTACCTGACATACCACAATAGACTTCACCCAAACCATCCCCCGTGCCCTCCCCCCCCTCCCCCCCCTCCCCCCCCCCCTATTTTTTTTTTTTTTTTTTTTTTTTTTTTATAAGATCATCTCACAAATGACCACCACACCCTCACACTATACCCCCACCCCACCCCCCCACCCCACCCCCCCCCGTAATTTTTTTTTTGATGTTTTTTTTTTTTTTTTTTTTTTTTTTTAAGATCATCTCACAAATTATCACCACACCCTCACACTATACCCCCCCCCCCCCCCCGATTTTTTTATTATTTTTTTTTTTTTCGCTTTTTTGGAAGATAATGTAATAAATGTCCACAACCCCACACTATACACCCCTCTTCACTCCACTCCTCCCTCCTTTGTGATTGAAAATGAGAGTCCCTTCACCTTTGAAAAGAAAATAGATGAGCGGTCTGCACCCGCAAGGCGGTGCTCTTGTATTATACTTTATTTCATGTCAAATAATTACTGTATATTATTTATAACCTAATTACATTCTGTTGTTATTTTGTTTCACTCATCATAGACAAAAGCCACATAAGTTTTATTCACATTTTTAAAACAATATAACATAAATAAACCTTCCCCATGACAACAGTGCCCTCTGAACCACGTGACATCAAGGTGATGACAGTGCAGCCGGGGCAGGTGTCTGTGGCATGGCAACCGCCTGCACAGCCTAATGGGCACATCAGCTCGTACACGGTGTACTATAGCAGCATGCCGGAGAAAGACGAGTGGTTGCAGGTTGTCAGGAATGGCTCCCAGCTGTCAGCAATGATCACCTTCAAGGAACAGGACACGCAGATTTACTATATCAAGGTCTGTACCAGATTTATTTTCAGACTCTTAATACAGATTAAATATATTATTAAAGGTTAATACCATATGGACTTCATGTTTTAAAACACATTAAATATAATTTTATTCTTCCCTATAAAGAAGGGTAGATTTCTTTGCTGCTGTATCTTACACTTTGATTTTGGGGTTGGTTGTTGCAGATAAACTTTAAAACTGTATAAAACCCTATTGACATTTTCTGTCAGGTAATCTTCTTGTGGTGTTTACCTAAAAAAAAACAGATTCATTACTCATTCAATTGTTATACCCCCATTACCATTGGTAATGGGGCCTATATAGGAGTCACTTTGTCGGTCGGTTGGTCGGTCGGTCTGTCCCGAAATTTCATCCGATCTTCACCAAACTTGGTCACAAGTTGAATCTAGATGATGTATAGGTCAAGTTTGAATATGGGTCATGCCGGGTCAAAAACTAGGTCACGGGGTCACTTAGTGTGTTTTAAACCAAAGTTTGTCCGGACCATAACTATGTCATTTATCGTTAGATTTTAAAATAACTTGGTACATTTGTTCACCATCATGGGACGGTGTGTCGTGTAAAAAAAAGTACGTCAATATCTCAAAGGTCAAGGTCACACTTGGAGTTCAGAGGTCAAATGCATGCCCAGGCCATAACTTAATCATTTATTGTGAGATTTTAAAATAATTTGGCAAATTTGTTCACCATCAGTGGACGGTGTGTTGCGCGAAAGAATTACGTCGATATCTCCAAGGTCAAGGTCACACTTTGAGTTCAAAGATCAAAAATGGCCATAAATGAGCTTGTCCGGGCCATAACTATGTCATTCATTGTGAGATTAAATCATTTGGCACATTTTTTAACCATTATTGGACGGTGTGTTGCGCGAAAAAATTACGTCAATATCTCCAAGGTCAAGGTCACACTGTGAGTTCAAAGGTAAAAAAAGGCCGTAAATGATCTTGTCCTGGTCATAACTATTCATTCATTCATTATGAGATTTTAAAATTACTTAGTACATTTGTTCACAATCATTGGACAATGTGTTATGCTAAAGAATTACGTTAATATCTTCAAGGTCAAGGTCACACTTGGAGCTAAAAAGTGAAAAATGGCTATAAATGAGCTTGTCTGGGCCATAACTATGTCATTTATTGTGAGATTTTAAAATGACTCTGTTACATTAATTTTGTTCACAGTCATTGGCAGCGTGTCGTGTGAAGGAATTCAAGAGTTCAAAGGTCAAAATGGCCATAAATTATAATGGCAAAATAATTCTTAAAAATCATCATTTAGATTCTCTTGTTTTGTGAAGACATCATGCAAAATATTCTGTGTCAATGCGGCATGTGGGGGTATACGGCACGTCTATGACAAAGCTCTAGTTTTGTATTGCTTGATTTTGTTTATCTGTGAGAAAATTTAAAATATTTTAACAAAGTTTTGTAAACAGGTGCCAAACATATTTTGCAAGCATTTGTCTTAAAATATAATTGCAATTTATCTTTATACCGTGGTTATCTTGTTTAAACGACTGTGGTAATGTGTTTCAGTGTTTTTTTCTCACCATTTTAGTAATGAGGCCGGGTCCCTTTGGATTGGGAAAATTCGCGGCGTTTTGACTTAATAGAGAATAATAGGTTAGTGTTGATTATAGATCAGGTTTATCATGCGAGGCTTAGAAACAAAAAGCACGAGTCTTGCCGAGTGCTTTTTCATTTTCGTGCCGAGCATGATAAACCTGATCTATAATCAACACTAATCTATTATTCTATTTATCCCACTTTTTATTATGCCCCCCTTCGAAGAAGAGGGGGTATATTGCTTTGCTCATGTCGGTCGGTCGGTCTGTCGGTCGGTCCGTCCACCAGGTGGTTGTCAGACGATAACTCAAGAACGCTTGGGCCTAGGATCATGAAACTTCATAGGTACATTGATCATGACTCGCAAATGACCCCTATTGATTTTGAGGTCACTAGGTCAAAGGTCAAGGTCACGGTGACCAGAAATAGTCAAATGGTTTTTGAATGATAACTCAAGAACGCATACGCCTAGGATCATGAAACTTCATGGGTAGATTGATCATGACTTGCAGATGACCCCTATTGATTTTGAGGTCACTAGGTCAAAGGTCAAGGTCACGGTGACCCGAAATAGTAAAATGGTTTCCGGATGATAACTCAAGAACGCATACGCCTAGGATCATGAAACTTCATGGGTAGATTGATCATGACTCGCAGATGACCCCATTGATTTTGAGGTCACTAGGTCAAAGGTCAAGGTCACGGTGACCCGAAATAGTAAAATGGTTTTCGGATGATAACTCAAGAACGCATACGCCTAGGATCATGAAACTTCATAGGTAGATTGATCATGACTTGCAGATTACCCCTATTGATTTTGAGGTCACAAGGTCAAAGGTCAAGGTCACGGTGACCCGAAATAGTAAAATGATTTTCAGATGATAACTCAAGAACGCTTTTGCCTAGGATCATGACACTTCATAGGTACATAGATCGTGACCTGCAGATGACCCCTATTGATTTTCAGGTCACTAGGTCAAAGGTCAAGGTCACAGTGACAAAAATGTATTCACACAATGGCTGCCACTACAAGGGACAGCCCATATGGGGGGCATGCATGTTTTACAAACAGCCCTTGTTTTGTAAACCTTTCTGTTGAAACAAAATTAGTTTGACTGGATAATGTCACTGGATTTATGACGTCATTTCGTCGAAATATTGACATCATTTCCTGCCGTTGATTATAGATGATATTTAATCAACGGGGCTTTAATCAACCGAATTCGCTGTAAAAGTGGGATAAAAATATATTCTTTTTTCAATTGGGAATGGGTCCGGTTACCAGACCCGACGTTGAATGAAAAAAACACACTGTGTTTTGTAATTTTACCCGTCTACTTACAGCCCAGTTATCGGGGTGTTAATAATTTTACCCGTCTACTTATAGCCCAGTTATCGGGGTGTTAATGTCAGTTGGTTGAAGATGTGTCTAGTATCATAATTATACTATAGACCCATGCCTTTAACCCCTTCCCAATCAGAGGCAAAGTGAAAATGGCTATGTGCAAACAGCATAAAACCAGAACATTTATGCTGTTTGCTGCTCATCAGTATCTTAGGGTTGGACATGAAGCCTTTATAATTTGAATCTTGTAAGAAAGGTCTTTAAATAAATTTAACTTTTTGAGGGACTACAAATGCATCAAAATACATGTCAATGTGGTTAAAGGTTAATGTTCATGATTCAGATTCGAGCCAGTACCTCGCAAGGCATGGGGCCCTCCACTCCATTAGTTCCTGTCAACACCAGCGCAGTATCGCCTACCACAGGTACACAATAGGGACTCCACGATAAAATTGACCATGTGGGCCAAAAAATTGTGCATTTCATTTCACGAATTGTATGAACATGTGATGTTGTGGCCTGATTAGCATTTCAATGCACCATTTCAATCCCAATTTCGAATTGATCTCAGCATATGAAGAGTATGCTGTACTCTGTCCAGCAGTGTGCATTGCACTGGAGTGCACTGACTCAGATTTGGTGAGGTGGATAGCAAGTAAAATAATATGAGTATTGATTTGGGAAAAGGGGGTTTATGCATATGCGTTAATTGTTGTCCAAGATAATATGTGCAGTACATACTGGCTAATCACCAGTGACACTTTCAGCTTGTATGGTATTATTTCTTGCAAAGGAAGTCTCTTTTTAGCGAAAAATTCAGTTAAGGCACAAAGTGACATCACTTATAAGCCTGTGCAGACTGCAAAGGCTAATCTGGGATGATACTGAACGCACATGCAAGTTTGCCTGTCATTTCCAGGTGCCAGCACCCAGGACAGCAAGACGCTGGGCATCATCATAGGCGTGTGTATTGGATTGTTCTGTATCGCTATCTGTATACTGATCCTGGCTCTCATGAGAAAAAAGTGAGTGTCCTTTATTGTTTATATGAGAACACAATTTTGAATACTTTCATTGCCATAACAGCCCTTGTGTTTTCATATATAGTCTTGTTATTGATTGGATTTTTGCAATTTTTTACAACTGTGTTGCCCTAGCAACAAACATTTATAAAATTATGTTCATGCTTAAAAGAAGTATTTTTCTTGTTAGAATGTTTTTTTTTTGTTTGTTTAATATTTATGGCGCCCTTCGAAGAAGAGGGGTGTATTGTTTTGCTATGTCGGTTTGTCGGTCCGTCCGTCGGTCTGTCCACCAGATGGTTTCTGGATTATAACTCAAGAACGCTTAGGCCTAGGATCATGAAAATTCATAGGTACATTTATCATGACTGGCAGATGACCTCTATTGATTTTCAGGTCACTAGGTCAAAGGTCAAGGTCACAGTGACTCAAAATAATAAAATGGTTTCTGGATGATAACTCAAGAATGCTTATACCTAGGATCATGAAACTTTCTAGGTACATTGATCATGACTGGCAGATGACCCCTATTGATTTTCAGGTCACTAGATCAAAGGTCAAGGTCACAGTGACTCGAAACAGTAAAATGGTTTCCGGATTATAACTCAAGAATGCTTACAGCTAGGATCATGAAACTTCATAGGAACATTGATCATGACTGGCAGATGACCCCTATTGATTTTCAGGTCACTAGGTCAAAGGTCAAGGTCACAGTGACTCGAAACAGTAAAATGGTTTCCGGATTATAACTCAAGAATGCTTACAGCTAGGATCATGAAACTTCATAGGAACATTGATCATGACTGGCAGATGACCCCTATTGATTTTCAGGTCACTAGGTCAAAGGTCAAGGTCACAGTGACTGGAAACAATAAAATGGTTTCCAGATGATAACTCAAGAATGCTAACGCCTAGGATCATGAAACTTCATAGGAACATTGATCATGACTGGCAGATGACCCCATTGATTTTCAGGTCACTAGGTCAAAGGTCAAGGTCACAGTGACTCGAAACAGTAAAATAGTTACCAGATGATAACTCAAGAATGCTTACGCCTAGGATCACAAAACTTAATAGGTACATTGATTATGACTGGCAGATGACCTGTATAAATTTTCAGGTCACTAGGTCAAAGGTCAAGGTCACAGTGACTCGAAACAGTAAAATGGTTTCTGGATGATGACTCAAGAATAATTAGGCCTAGAATCATGAAACTTCATATGTACATTGTTCATGACTGGCAGATGGCCCCTATTGATTTTCAGGTCACTAGGTCAAAGGTTAAGGTCACAGTGACAAAAAAATGTATTCACACAATGGATTCCACTACAACTGACAGCCCATATGGGGACCATGCATGTTTTACAAACAGCCCTTGTTTTTGTCTATTTTGCTGTTTGTTTCCATGGTGATTTACTTGACTGATTTTCTCACTTCTGTGTATGCCTACCAGATTTTTCCGTATGGATCGCCGGGCCAACCATGGTCATCCCCCGCTGGAGCCTCAGTATATCCATGGCAACGGGCACATCCCTAGCAACGGGAACGGACACGCTCATCACCCGGGGAACTTGGAGGGCAGCTTTATAACGGGAGACTATGAGTTGGACACCTACACTCCTATGTTGCCTGAGAATGAACAGTCGGACTCAAAGGTAATGGTTCTCTCAGATACGTGCTTTGTCTGTTTTGTAGTCCCTTAGAAAGTCAAGTTAAATTTAAGACTTAATAGATTTAAGTTTCAATGGCATCATTTCTAATCCTAAGATACTAATGGGCAGCAAACAACAAAAACCTGAAAGCCTACAGAATTACTAGAGTGCTGTTGGAGATATATTGCTTGATAGGTAGCTAAGGTGTACACCTAGTCTGGCATGGCTTCTGGGACCAGTTGAGTCAAGATGAAGGTCACTGTTTCTTGGAATAATTCAAGTTAAAGTTGTTTTAAAAACATATCTATTATATACCTATAATTTCTTTCCACCAAAACATGTTTGATGTACTATGGTTATATTAATTACGTATCTAAGTGGTAAATGGTTAAATATGTAATAAAGTGACTAAGGGTTAAATACGTATCTAAGTGGTAAAGGGTTAAATACGTATTTAAGTTGTAAAGGGTTAAATACGTATCTAAGTGGTAAAGGGTTAAATACGTATCTAAGTGGTAAAGGGTTAAATACGTATCTAAGTGGTAAAGGGTTAAATACAAGTCTAAGTTGTAAAGGGTTTAATGGGTATCCATTGTAAAGGGTTAAATAAGTATCTTAATGGTAAAAAAAAGAGGGTTAAATACGTATACAAGTGGTAAAGCGTAAAATATTTATCTAACTGTTAGACGTTTAATACATATCCAAGTGGTAAAGCGTTAAATATGTATTTAAGTGTTAAAGGGTTAAATATGTATCTTAGTGTTAAAGCGTTAAATATGTATCTAAGTGTTAAAGCGTTAAATATGTTTGTAAGTGTTAAAGGGTTAAATATGTATCTAAGTGTTAAAGGGTTAAATATGTATCTAAGTGTTGAAGGATTAAATATGTATCGAAGTGTTAAAGGGTTAAATATGTATCTAAGTGTTAAAGGGTTAAATATGTATCTAAGTGTTAAAGCGTTAAATATGTATCTAAGTGTTAAAGGGTTAAATATGTATCTAAGTGTTAAAGGGTTAAATATGTATCTAAGTGTTAAAGGGTTAAATATGTTTTTAAGTGTTAAAGGGTTAAATATGTATCTTAGTGTTAAAGCGTTAAATATGTATCTAAGTGTTAAAGCGTTAAATATGTTTGTAAGTGTTAAAGGGTTAAATATGTATCTAAGTGTTAAAGGGTTAAATATGTATCTAAGTGTTGAAGGATTAAATATGTATCTAAGTGTTAAAGGGTTAAATATGTATCTAAGTGTTAAAGGGTTAAATATGTATCTAAGTGTTAAAGCGTTAAATATGTATCTAAGTGTTAAAGGGTTAAATATGTATCTAAGTGTTAAAGGGTTAAATATGTTTTTAAGTGTTAAAGGGTTAAGTTGCATCAAATTAGAGGTTGTGCCTCTCTCATGATGTGTCTATAAAAATACGAACTTGACCGATATAATTTCCCAGATTATTTTTTTTTATAAAATAAGAAATGGGTGAGTAATTACTTTCTTGTTTGAGATTATGAAGTCAGCCTGTACTTACTTATCCCTGACATTTTTGTTCACAGGGAGGTGGTACTGGTAACGTAATCCTCACGCCAAATGGAGCCAAACTAAATGGATTCCTACCACTGAAGAAGAACGGTCTGCATAACGGCAGGCACAACGGACACATGAAGTCATTTGGAAACCCTCTCTATAGCGAGGTAGGACGCTTGTCTAGGAATACAGTTAACACCCTTACCTCAATAGAGTTACATGGCATTTGAATAAAATTATTGCCCACATCTGAATACAATACCTCTCCCATTAGAATAGAATATACATCTAATTTAATAGACAAAGCTTCTTCATTTAAATAAACTGACCTCTCTTATTAATTTAGTTTCCACTTGAGTACAGTCACATCATTCGGGTCCATTTCATTTGTTGGTCACCGGAGCAAAAACTAGATTTTATTCATGAAAACTTAAAAAATCTCTGAAAACACAAGGGTCAGGGCTTTAGTACTTGGTCCTCTAATGAGTTTGTTCAAACCATGCCCATGGGTAAATACTGGCCTTGCACTAGGGGACACATGCTGTATATAGAGTTATTTAGTAAAGAACTTTTAAATAAATGAATAGTTTAATGTTCTATGAAGACTCAAGAAACGATGGTCTATTTTTCTGTATGAAAATTGCATGGTGGTCCTCTCCAAAGTTTGTTTAAATAACCCTGCCCTTGGGGTTACTTGTTTTCCTTATTATAATGTAGAAAAAATGTGTACTGTTTCTTTTCTTAGGAGGAATAGTTATGAAAATTACAATCAAATTGAAAGATAAGATTGGAGTTCATGAATTGTCCTACTATGGCTCTGAAAATAACATCTAAACTATACCTGGAAAAGAACGGCCTGATGTAACACGGTAATTGTTTATATTATTTATCTTAGATACTTTATGTATACCTACCTTTCTAAAAAAAAATTAAAAAATAGAAGTACCTACTTGTTTATAGGAGACGAAAGGGCTGATAGCTGAGATGTTGAGTGGGTCCCCCAGGACCTCTTGCCTTCCGGTTACCATGGGAGACGAGCGCTTCACTAGGAGCCACTGTGAGGACTCAGGCTCCCTTGACAACATTGATAACAGCAGCACAGAGGGGGTACTACAGGATGCCCCTCAGGAAGTCTTGTGTGGGGAAAGGGCCGAGCTGGATAGCGGGGAGGGCAGCTGGAGCTACAGCTCTAGTGATAGGAACTCCACCGGGTACATCAACTCAGTGCCGCATTCAGATATGATTGATGCAGGAGAATCTGTCGTGTTTTGTGGAGATTCCGGTGTGCATGTACCCACAGATGGGGAAGGTCTGATTGGTTTGGATGAATGTGACGGTCATTTTGAAGGTCATGGTTGTTATGTTAGTGGTCAAGGTGATGAGAGAGGTCATGGTGAGGTAAGGTCATATGGTGATGGGCATGGATCTGTTGGAAATGTGAGACTCATGTACAGTGCTGTGATTGATGGTAGATTACCTGAGCAGAGAACTGTCTGGAATGTGAGGGGTGGCGATGCAGCCATGTCCAGTTTCAAGCCATCAGTGGTGACTGATGGTAGTGGTGGATCGAGTCACCATGTTGACCTCAAGCACCAAGCAGATGATAGATTTGCCCACACCATGGCTGGGGACACAGCATCCCCAGTCAAGGACATACCTCAATCAACCCCTACCTCAGTAACTCGCAAGGACACGTCTAACCATCGTGACACCGATTTCAGGGAAAGCAGACAAGAAGCCAATCAAAAGTCAGCAGCTCCTCTGCTTGTTCAGTCTGATGTTGGAATGTTAGTACGGGTACAGGCGCCCGCCTCGAGAGGCGTCGATATTTATCAGGAATCACACAGTTTTTCACCAGGCACAACGTTACCACAGTTACCTCAGTTAAGGGTATCTACCTCGCTATCACCATCTCAGGTCGGCTCACACACCCCCGAATCAGTACGCGGGTTGGGTCCTCATCTCACCTCGCCCACTTATTCTGTTATTTCGTGTAACGGGTCGATTCCCTCTTCTGTGGCGTCCCACTCTTCTCAGAACGTACGTTCAGATGGAGTACATGAGAGCAGTAGACGGCCACGTCTTGAAGAAAACCATAGCAACCTCAGAAATAGTGTACCACTGCAAGTGAAACAGAAAAATAGGTCAGTCAAGTCATCGGCTCAGGGATATGTCCAGGGAGGAATGCCCATAGAAAGTAGTTCCGGTGTTCAACAAGTGGCCCCTATGGCCCGGATTTCGCCGTCGTTTGTACACGGTGGTGTTTCTACCTCAGAATCCGGGGAAGGGGTAAGTTCAAGGGAAGTAACTGTGCATTGTGAAAGGGACACAACTACACTACCTCAGGAGACTGTGCTGTCGGGAAATCGGGTTTTCTCCCATGCAGTACTGGATGCTGAAATGTAATTATTAACATTTATTTGCGAACAATGTCCTGTGTATGCACTACTTATAAGTATATTTTTTGTGCTGATAATTAGTTTATAAATAACATAACTGGTATATATCTCTACATACATATGTAATGAACAGTATAAATAGATTTATTGATATTTTCACGGAAGTTAAGAGGCACACAAGCTGGAAATGTAGGCACGTGAATATTCTTTCAAAAATAGAAAAATTGACATTATACCTCTTCTTTTGGTTTGAAATACGAGTTTAGAAGACAACAACATATATGTATATAGGCTTGAGAGCCTTGTTAGGTATTTGTGCCAGGAATAGTGGCTTTTTTTTGCAAAATTTACAATGTACCTCAGTTCTATATGTGCATACCTCAGAAAGTCAATTATATAATTATTTGTGTATTTTTTATTCGATCTAAGTAAAATGTGTATTCATTCGTGTTTTTTTATCTTTCTGCATTCATGCAGGCAAATTCAGGAACTTTCGGCAGGTGTTATAATTCTCATATTAACTATTTGTCTTTGTGTAATCTTGTTGAAGCATTTCCTCAATGTCAAAAACATTTTCATGATCAATGCGGGTACTTTTTGATGATGTCATGTGACTTTCATGTACACTGAGCCGGGGGTGTGGATTGTTTTCTGATTGTTGACTTGCAGAAGATTTTATTTTTTTTTCAAATTAAGAGACATTAATCTTAATTATTAAAATTATTTGTTATTCAAATGTATTATGTAAACTAGTATGATAATTAACTGTCATTTGTTTAACATTTTTTACGCATTCTGATTTTATTAATACATAAGGGCTACAATATTCCTTGTGTATATAAGGGCAACAACTCAGTAAAGTGTGTATTTGTTAGTAAGAGTTATCTGAAATGTCCTTGAAGGAGAAGGCTACAGTCAAGTTTGGCTTAGTATTTCTACACCCCTGGCTTAACTGTTATTTTATATAATTATATATATATATGTATTTAATATGCGTAAGTGTAAATGTGATTTCCTTATTTTTCTCATGTTCACTTTACATTTATGTTCAGTTTTCAGTATAATGTAGTTGTGATTTTTTCTCTTAGTATGTTAGCATATGATTTTAAATCGAGTCATTGAAGTGTTTTAATTTCAAATGTTTTTTGTGTCTGGATATATTAGTTATACATTGTGTACATAGCCATTGGCCTGCCTGGTTCAGGTCTGACTACCTCTACGTTTATATAATAATGTAAAGCCCAGTGTGTTTAGTTCTGTGTGCTTTGTTATAAGTAATTGAAAAAATACCTGTCCAGTTGAGGACCGACATATAATTTAACATTCAAATCAAATATAAATATGAATTTGTTTATAAAATCATAACAGTGATCACATTGATAATAATTCAAGTTTGCTTTGTATGAATAGATTTTTGTATTCATTACTTTATTGAAATGATATATATGATCAATACAGACAAAGCAGTTGGAAGTTGCAATGTGTGGGTTGACGTTATTTCATGATCTTTGTAATTATGGCAAGAAATACTTGGCTCTGAGTTTGTGTCATTTTAACTCCATTATTAGCTCACCTGAGCACAACGTGCTCATGGTGAGCTATTGTGATCGCCTTTTGTCCGTCTTCCGTCGTGCGTTGTGCGTCCGTCGTCAACATTTGCCTTGTGAACACTCTAGAGGCCACATTTATTGTCAGATCTTCATGAAATTTGGTGAGAACATATGTCCCAATGATACCTCGACCGAGTTCGAAACTGGGTCATGCTGGGTCAAAAACTAGGTCACTAGGTCAAAAAAAAGAAAAACCTTGTGAACACTTCAGAAGTCACTTTTGATGCCCAATCTTAATGTAACTTTGTCAAAATGTTTGTCTTAATGATATGTTGATTGAATTCAAAAATATTTCCGGTCCATTGAAAAACATGGCCGCCAGGGGACGGGGCAGTATTCCTTATATGGCTATAGAGAAACCTTGTGAACACTCTAGAAGTCACAATTTTTGGGTGCAAGGGTGGATGGGGTAATTTTCTATATAGGCCTATTGTGAATACTTTGGAACACCTTATTTTTAAAGCCAGTCTTGTCATTCTAGTAATTTGAAATATTTGCTGAAGAGTTTTAATCTTTGTTTCTTTCCATTTAACTCTCTCAGGTGAGCGACCCAGGCCCCTTTGCGGCCTCTTGTATTTTATTAATATCACTGGATTATTTCTAGAGAACTTACACTATTTTTCATTACATAATAATGGGCCCCAAGTGAAAATTATTTTATGTGAAAATTCTTTTATTTAAATTTTAGAATTATTTAAGATGTATTTAGCAGTTTAAAATATTAAAGACAACACTGTTATTTTTTTTGTAATTTTAATGCGATTCTTGGATTATTTTAGCTTATCAAGAACGTTTGTTAATGTATTTTTACAGTTTACATATGAATGCAGTATAAGTGCTTGTTTTTGGTATATGTCTTTGAATTTTATGTCGTATGTTGAAAACTAACAAAATTTTTGTTTTAAAGAAATGTTAAACTTGAGCAAAATAAAGCAAGCTTTTAACAATGGTAATTGGGAGTATTTCATTGTAAAACTGGCAATTCTTCAATCAACTTTATATACATGTATTTAGTATTAAAGGAATAACTTGAATTTCTAGCAAAGAGACGAGACTTTGCCAGACTTATCAGTTTACTCGTTACATCCAGAAACTAAGAAAGTTGCCTCTACCATGATGAAACAGCCCTTTTAATCGGATGTCGAGCCGCTCTCAATTTGTGTTGACATGGAAATCAAGGATATATGTCTTTTAATCTGTTTTAGTTTGTTGAAACTGTACAGTCAAATTCTGCTTTCTCTAACACCAGACTGTTTGCATGTTAGTGTAACCAACTATGAGCTGTATGTTGTTTTGATCCTGATTCAGGCTTAAACAAACACATTGTTATCCCAGGTGCACACTTTTGTTCTTTCAACACTTCCTGTAGAAAATATATGGGAGTATATTGTGTGTGTGTGTTTTTTTTTCCCCAAGGCAAATATAGGGATTTATGGTCTATGTGGTGTAAGGTTATGTACATTGTTACGATGGTTAGCATGTTCCTCATAGATGATCAGATATATTTGAGCAGTGCCCTGTGAAAATGGGGTCCAATGCATGTGCGCAAAGTGTCGACTCAGATTAGCCTGTTCAGTCTGCACAGGCTAATAAGGGATGACACCTCCACTTAAACTGGGTTTTGGTCAAGATTTGTTTTCTTTAAAAGAAATATTCAATATAGCGAAAGTGGTATTTGTTTATGCCTGACAGTGCTTAATGCAAGTTGAGGGACGAGATGTTAAAGGGTTAAAACCCACATTTATGAAAATTGGTCGGTTTTGAGAAATAGAAGGTGACTGTTCATTTCATGTTAATAGTTGATTTATTTACACTATGTGCTAAATTTGTTTTGAATCTTTGTTACGACCATTGCTCTATTAGTGATATGAAAAAAACTAATATTGTGCTACCTAAGTGTTTTATAGTAATTTGATGTCTTTATCTTGTTAAAGAGTATGTTTTATAATAGTTGTAAGGTACATTTCTAGGTTCCATTGACTGATACTAATGAAATTTGTCAAAAAAAATAAACCCCATTTCGGTGTGGTTTAATTTTACCAGAGGCCGTATTGCTGAAGTATCTTTAAGATATCTTTTATGTATTTTATTTCTACTTCAAATCCATTTTATGAAATGTGCACGTTCTAAAATCACAAAAAGCACAAAAAGCACAAAGGCATCTTGTAATTTTCTTTACAACTGTGTATGCCTAAGTCAGCATTATAACCCATTAACGAAGTACATGAGCTCTTACAATTACGTAATGATGTATTGATTATATTAGCATGACACACATACTTTTTATTTAAAATAATAGGAAGAAATTTTCTGATTGACTTACACATACGTTAAATTTACAATCGTTCATTTACTTCACATATAAAACAATATATGATCATTTCTTGCAAAAAAATAATAGAATTGTTTTGCAGACATTTTTACCATATTAAGTATCTCCATATTGCATTGAGTGTGAAAGGAAATTAGCATGGACTTTGTTATTTCGTTTTTGATCATCAAACTAGGGAAGTCATTTTGGGGTGGGTTGTAATTTCAATATTTGCTCAATTTTCTCAAAGTTTAAAAAAAAATCATTTTTAAATCAGTGAATTGATAGTTTTAATGCTATTGTTCAGTGTAACAGGGCTTATATTTATAGAGGGTCTAAGATAAATATTGGAAAAAATCTTAACAATTTGATTATCTGTCCAAGTGCCTTTTGTTCTATTTAGTAAGCAGAAATTGCGGTGTGTTTTTTCTCACAAGTATTTTAACTATAAATATATAATGAATATCATATTCTAACTTTGATGTGCTATTCTAACTTGACATAATTCAAGGTTGATGCAACTTTGAATTGTTTAGAGAAATATTTTTATTCCAAAAATCAATCTCTCTGTCATCCATATGTATGTGCGAGTGTAAAATCTCCGTGCCTAAATTCCCGTCTCGGCAATAACTTTTCCATGTATTTCGTTTTTAAAGAACTTTACTTGAAATACATTTACTCTATCAAAGGCTTGTGTCCTGTGTAACACCCGCCTACCTTCATCAAAGGTCACGGTCACTATTAGAGTTCAACGGTTGAATTAGTCCATAAAGCACCTTCAAAATGATCTTTCTCTGGCACATTTTTACTATTAACTTTACATTAAATGATGTTTAAATAACGTGTTGATATATAAATAATCCAAAGCTTTATCAGTTGACATGTAATGACATTCCGTTTCCATACCTCAAAGGTCAAGGTCACACTGAAAGATCAATTGTCGAGGTTGGCAATAAAATAACTTGTCAGGACTGTACCTTTGTCATTAATCATGCTATTTTTTGATAACTAGTAAAAATATCCTCCATGGGGAAACTGGGTTAAGGGTATATCACCTGTCTCATTTCCTCAAAGGTCAATGTCAAACTTAGGTGTCAAAAGTAATATTTGGATATAACAGCTGATTGTTGGCATAGGTGGCCACAAGTGAAATGTGATGGCATCTTTCATCTTGAATACTTCTTGTTTTAAATTTTGACCTTAATAATCACCTAAATTAAATAATAACTTTAAGAATGATTTTCCAGAACATTTTTTTTCGGATGCACATTATTATGGTTGTCTTTGTCATGTTACGATGATAGTAACTTTACACCTTTTTATAAATATGGGCCCAGTTCACGGCAATGTTATAATTGTACGAAGTATTATATACGCCCAAGGTGACTTCTTTTAATTTGTTAATGTATTTTGTAACTCAACTGGCGGTAAACTTGATCTGTTCTTAATCTCATTTATAAGGGCTGAGTGTAAAACTGCTGTATTTGCTTCACATGTTTATATCAGATAGGGCAGTTAAACGCTTAACCTTGAAATCAATGAAATGCTGTTGTATTTTCTCCATGATATAACCAAAAACATTTCCAAAGAATACCAAAAAATTACAGATTTGGGTATCAATATTGGTCATTTGATATATTGTATAATTTTGCCTCAATATTCTATAGAACACAGTAAAAAATACTGACTTGAAAGATTAACTATCGAGATTTGGAATCAGATTGAGTTTACATGCCAGAGTGTTGTGTAGCCTTTGAGAACTGATGGGAATGTAGCACTTTGATATCAGACTGTGACAGCCTAATACTATAATTGGAGAGATAATATTTTAAGGGTTTTATTGAAAAATTTATTGAAGTTGAACCCTGTTTGCGAGGAAGAGGCGTGGAAGGAGGCTAAGGGAATCAAAGTGCCACATTCCTTCAGTTGTTGCATCAAAATCTCTCAACACTGTTGTTTAACCCGGTGACTGTGCAGTTATTCTTGATATTATGTGATGATGAATGTAAACATTCTATATGAATGTGGAAGATTTCAATAATTCGTAATACATTACCTCTCTATTAATATTATATCCTGGAAGACCTTATCTTGGGGTCAATTTTACAAGTTTAAAAAACAAGATCTATTTTCTAAGGCTCCTTTTACCTATCGCGAATTTTACAGGTAGGTCATTGTAGTTAATATATTTTCAGATTTTTGAATTGTTCCTTCTTTTCACGGAAAAGGCTTTATTAATCAGCCCCAGTATGTTGGTATCGTTGTGTTTTTTCTGGGATCAACTAACGAAGAGGGATTTGTATGTGTAAGTTGCCTTCTTGTGCATTGTAAGACACTGACATGCTTGTATCTCATCAAATATGTGCGTGTGTTCATTGAATATTGTAATTGGCTAGATCTGAATCAAATCACAGCTAAAGTATATGTGATGTTATGTTTGGTTTTAATATGTATTTTAATGAACATCATTCAATTCATGATAATTCTTTTCTCTAAAGAATACTAATAAATAAAATGATTAATAGATCTATGTTTTTTGAACAATTACAGGAATAAATAGATTTATGGAAAGTATATGATCAATCAATGATATAGCTTGTTTAAAAGGACTTGTTCATTGTTTGGAAAAATCATGATTTAAAAAAAAATCCAACATTTGCAACATTTTCAAACACCTGTAAGAAATAAATAAAATCAAATGATTAGAAAATATGTGGAACAATTAAATCTTCGGAAATAATAAATCAAAATATATCTTTTAAAGTTTACTGTAGCAAAACACTGCTTAAAGAAGGAGCTCATGTATTATCAATTACTGATTGTTTACTGTAACACAACACTGCTTAAAGAAGGAGCTCATGTATTATCAATTACTGATTGTTTACTGTAACACAACACTGCTTAAAGAAGGAGCTCATGTATTATCAATTACTGATTGTTTACTGTAACACAACACTGCTTAAAGAAGGAGCTCATGTATTATCAATTACTGATTGTTTACTGTAACACAACACTGCTTAAAGAATGAGCTCATGTATTATCAATTACTGATTGTTTACTGTAGCACAACACTGCTTAAAGAAGGAGCTCATGTATTATCAATTACTGATTGTTAACTGCTCTTGAAATCGTCCCCATTAATCAAAAAGTAAATTGATATGTTCGTGTAAGAATAACGATAATAAAAGTGATTCATTTCATACTAAACCTCACAAACACTAAAAGTAAATGGGTCTTAAATAAGAAAAATTTCACAGTAGCATAAATTTCACTGCATTTATTTGAAAAACTGGTACGGTATCAATTAATTTTTGTACATGTTTCTAAATTTGTGGAATCAGTATTATAAAATATGATTAACTTCTTATGTATTATTTACTGATTCTGAACTGATACATTAAGTTACTTAAAATTGTACAATTTGTTATCAAAGCATTTTACTCAGACAATTTTTATGTACTGTTCATTATATATTTATGAATGTTTGCTACTGATGTATACAAAGTTGATATTTAATATTCAAATCCCGGTTGAGGTTGATCATTTATACATTTTTATACCTCTATATATTTAAATTTTACTATTTGCTTTTATTTCATACAGCTAGTTAAATATAATATAAGAGTATATGCGTAGAGGTTTAGACCCTACTTGAATCACATAGAGGTTTAAACCCTACTTGAATCACATAGAGGTTTAAACTCTAGTTACAACTATTTGAGGTTTAAACCACAATAATAAGTTAACATCATACACTGACAAAGAGCGTTTCCCACATGAGTCAGGGTTAATAATTTATCATTTTCATTTTAGTGCTTGGTTTACACAAGTGACTACTGAAACCATTGAATAATGTAATCCTAACGTTGGAAATACATCTTGAAATAGATTTCGATCCATTCTTTAATTACTATTTTACTGTTTTTTGTAACTCGTTATGAGTAAAGTATCAAAATATAGAAATATTTTCTTTAAAAAAAACCACAGCTGAGATGTGAAATGAATGTAATTTTAACCACTTGTTGAGATATGACTTTTATTGCATATTTGTGTCTCATAGAATGGATTGTTTTATCATGGTATTTTCTTTATTGAATGTAGAATCCGGTGTAAATTTGTGTCAAGAAGAATTCTTTAGTTTTCATAAGCATTTCATGATTAAAGGGGCGTATCTACCTTTTAAGACTTACAATAATGATTTAAAATAATTTATGTTCACACTTTAAATAAACAATGTTTTTTGAGGATGATGTCATTGTAATGCTAAAATATTTATACATTTGTTGGTATGGAAAATACGGTTAATTGTCCCTTGAAGAAGGCTTGTGCAAACTAGAGTGTTCCTCGGTGTTGACAGCTATTATTAGATTAGATTGCCAGGCGTAAATAGGTTAGTAAAGTAACTGTTTTACAGTTTCGGGCAGGATATATACTTCTCTAAAATTTCGACTTATTATTCAGGTCTGTTTGTCTGTTTTGGTTGTTAAACGTCATTTTTCATTTATTTATAATTTATGTATTTGTGAAAAATGAATTGAGTATTGTTTTCTCTTCGTTTTGTCTAAAAAAAGAAATATAACTCAATAACACCATACAGTGTCAAAAGTGTAAAATAGCGCAGCCATTGTGCTTTTCAGCCTTTCCGATATGAACAGAAAGTTACAACCCAGTGAGCAGAAACAATTTCAGTTTTTATAATAATTTACAAAATGTCTGAAACAATTCTTAAAAATCAGTTGATAATGGTAAAATCAATATATTAACTGATAATTTCGTTCCATTACTGGATATTTTATCGTTATAATGTGGCGATCTTGAACATACACATGGTGGATTGGCAGTAAATTGTGTATGGGTCTTCATACGTTGTCGCTTTCGTTTCATTTCTCTACTGCATTGACTAGTTTGAAATAATTAAAGTATCAAGGGACAATAATGTGCATGCCCTTAAAATTTACATCAAAACCTATAGAACACAAAATCGCTAAAATTATTCCTGCAGGTTTTGATTCATTAATGTGGTTAAAACGCTATATCTGTAATACAGGTTTTTGCTAAATTATCTTTGAAGAGCGTACTAATGCTTTATAATTTTTACTAATTTGATTGATGGCTATCACTAAACAAACATTACTTTTTTTACATTTTTTGTAAGGAGTGTTATTCTTCTTGTTTGTATATAATACATACATTTGTTTATAAATCTTTGACAACTGCTTTGAAACATTTAATTTCTCGAAACTGTTGAAAACTTTTATGGGTACACGATGTTAAGTTATTGTATTCAATTAGGCTTTTTTTAGCTCACCTGATTGCTCAGGTGAGCTTTTGTGACCGGTCTTTGTCTGTCGTCTGTCCATCCGTCGTCCACATTTGGTTTGTAAAAACTCTAGAGGCCACATTTATTGTCCGATCTTCATGTAATTTGGTCAGAAGCTTTGTCCCAATGAAATCTCGGTCCAGTTCGAAACTGGGTCGTGTCGGGTCAAAAACTAGGTCACTAGGTCAAAACAAAGAAACAACTTGTAAACACTGTAGAAGTCACATTTTATGCCCAATCTTAATGTAACTCTGTCAAAATGTTTGACCAAATGATATGCTGGTTGAGTTCAAAAGTGGTTCCGGTCCGTTGAAAAACATGGCCGCCAGTAGGTGGGGCAGTTTTCCCTATTTGGCTATAGAGAAACCTTTTAAACACTCTAGAAGTCACAATTTTTGCACCAATCATCATAAAAATTGGTCAAAACATTGGTTTTATTGATATCTCGGACAAGTTCGAAAATGGTCCAGATCGGTGAAAAAACATGGCCGCCAGTGGGCGGGGCATTTATCTTTATATGTATATAGTGGCAGTTTTCCCTATTTGGCTATAGAGAAACCTTGTCAACACTCTAGAAGTCACAATTTTTGCCCAATCATCATGAAAGTTGGTCAAAACATTGGTTTTATTGATATCTTGGATGAGTCCGAAAATGGTCCAGATTGGTGAAAAAACATGGCTGCCAGTGGGCGGGGCATTTTTCTCTAAATGTATAAAGTGAAAACATGTGAACACTCTAGAAGACACATTTTTGGCCCAATTTTCATGAAATTTGGTCAGAACATTTTTTCCTTGATACGAGAGTTGAGTGCAAAAATGGTTCCGGTCAGTTGAATAACATGGCTGCCGGGGGGGGGGGGGGGGGGGGGCAGTTTTGTTATATTTATATAGTAAAAAAACCTTGTGAACACTCTAGAAGTCACATTATTTGCCCAATCATCATGAAACTTGGTGAAAAGATTGGTTTTATATATATCTCAAATGAGTTCCCAAATGGTCCCGATCGTTAAAAAAGCATGGCCGCAAGGGGGTGGGGCAGTTTTCCTTATGTGAAGTGAGAAACCTTGTGATCGAACAATTTAGAAGTCACATTTTTTGCCTAATCATCGTGAAACTTAGTCAATACATTGGTTTTATTGATTTCTCTGACAAGTTGGAAAATTGCTCAGATCGTTGAAACACACTTTTTAGCTCACCTGATGGCTCAGGCGAGGTTTTAGGATTGGTCTTTGTCCGCTGTCCGTCCGTCCAAATTTAGTTTGTAAACACTCTAGCATTCACATTTCTTAAGCATTCTTTATCAAAGTTGCTGAAAGATCTCGGTCAAGTTTGATAATGAGCAAAATCACATAATTAATGCCATAATTATTGCCCTTAGATTGTCCAAATTTTCATTATATTATACAAAATCCTTGTCAACACTCTAGAGGTCACAATTTTGTTTCAGATTTTATGAATCTTGGTCATAATATTTATTTTTGTTAGCAATTAAGTTTGATGTTTGGTAAGGGGGGTCAACTCAAAATGTAGGTAACCAGGTCAAATCTTACAAAAACAATAACACTCCATATACCAGAGTTTTGGTTCAAATGATGAAACTTGACCAGGATGTTTGTCTGGACAATATCTAGGTCAAGTTTGACATTTGGTAAATATTGAATGAACCGACTCTTCTCAGGTGAGCGAATTAGGGCCATCTTCGCTCTTTTGTTTATGATACATTGAGTTAGTATCGTTGATTATTTAACATTTGTATTCACTTTGTTTATATATATTTTTTGTAAATTATTGTCATACGGTAATGTTTTTGTTTTATGGACTTAATTAAACAGTTGTTATTTGCTCTAGATTAGCCTGTTGCTAGAGACAGGTGCTAGGTTACTAGGTAATTGGCATTGCACTGTTTCAGTATTTTATGAATTTTGACAACTTTACTAGGCCAACAACAATTTAACAAAGTTTAGTTGTTTTAACAAAAGTTACTTTACATATTGTTGTTTTTTTGACACATCTGGTATACAACCACATCATATATAAATGAAAGTTTATTTAAGAATTATTAATGAACCTTTTTTCATTTCAATTTCTCATAACGCTTTTTTATTCTCATGGTGATGATCATGCTAGTGTTGTCAAGCATTTAAAGTTGCCAAGGCAATGTTTGCTAAGAGATCTACCTCATTTGTCCATATTTGTTCCATTACAAATCTCAGGGAGACCCACGTCTATCTGGAAACTGAACCACGGATTCAAGGGCTCCAGGGGCCAACGTCTTGATAGGACAATCTTAAGTCAATTTCTAAAAAAAGAAGGAGGCATTTTTAGAGTTTTGTCTTTTTGACACAGCTACAGTGTAGATAAATATTGTGATTTAATGATTTACAAGCTGTTTTAAAACTCTATTTTGTAACTATGTTTCATTTGTATTTGAAGAGTTCAGTACATAAGTATTGCTTCTAACAGAAAATAGCATGAAGATTTGTGTCTTGACCTTTTTTTCTGCTTATGGTTAAACAAATTTATTTGATTGGAATAATTCATAGGTGTGACTTGAGATTGATCTATGAAGTTTTATGCGTTTTAACCCATAGACCCCAAAGAAAGGCATTCTAAAATTTGAATGATTTCAGGGGTATATTGACTGTTTTGTGTTTCAATTGGAAAATAAACAGAAATGTTGAAACATCAACATTCAACACTATCTTAAAAAAAAAATAGGCAATACAAAAGTAAGAATAAATTATTTTTTTTAAGTTTATTAAAAGTCGGACAAAAGTCAAGAAATATGTGGGAGAGGGTTATGTGGTCTTTTTTATAATTGGTAGTTATTGCATGCGTACACTTTTCTTACTTAAAAGCACTAGTTTGTTAACATTAAGTGAATTAGTTTACTACGAAATCAAAGTGATTAAATTCAAAGTATCGCGCCAAAACAGTCAATATAACGCTGTAGTCTTGATTATTAAATTGTGTTTATAGTTATCATATTTTAACAAAATAAAATATCATATTAAATCAACTTTTAACAGTCGTGGAAACATTCTTTCTTTGTTAAAAAATGAACATAGCAAGGAAGGAATAGATTTTTAACAATCATTCTTAGTTAAAGTTTTTATATACAAAATGTGTTCTGAAACTTCGTTTATATTTTATTAATCCTAAATGTATTATTTTTGATGTTACGAAAACAAAAACAAGGTTTTTCCTGTTAAATGATAATATGTTATGCTCTTTCTTCATCAGACATTGTTTCATTCTGATTTGACATGTCATGTTCACATGATTTAATGGTGTCATTGTTTTGTCTACATATGGCCCTGGACATCACCAATCTTGTCTTAGACTCACGAAAAAAGACTTGACTTGGAGTTAACTCCAAGCAAAAATACTGAAACCAGATTAAAACACTGCTTTAACTTCAAGCAGTGATAACATCATTACAAAATGCCTGAATGAAACATTATTCATGATTTCTAAGACCTGTGTTACATAAAAGTCAAGTATGACTCCACTGAATTCAAAGCACTCGTTAGCACTTCACAGTATCAAACCTACTCAGTCGTGTCAGTGTTAGGTCTAAGACATGTTTGTTGACTACGGGCCTCAGGTTTTGTCATACCTCAGCTATCAGTCATTTAAGCCTGTCTGGAGAAACACATATTGTAAAGCGATAATTATATTAAACTTGATCCGTATGCTGATCTGGTGTTGTTATTTATATGTGTGTTACCGTTTTATATACAGGTTAAATTATGTTAGTTTGATTATAGTTTATACTGGATTTTTGTTCAAGTTGCGGAACCCGTAAGGGTCTCATTTGTTTCATGAGCGGAATAGGATATTTGTTGACTAAAAAGGTTGTGTTAAATAGCCAAATCAATATCAATGAACAGTTCTTCGAGTAGTTTGCGTCTTTATTCCACATAACTACACTACAGTACTGTTGTTCAGGTAAAAGCCCACTGAACATGACAATTATTTATATATGTTCTGTAAACATTACCGAACAATAACGATTATATTTGGAAGTGATACGTAACATCTATTGGCTTTAATTTGAATTTGTACATGTAATTATTCCACTGAGGTTTTAAAATGCCATACCTTATGTAAAACAACGGGAAAGAAGCAATATCGTGTACTTATACATAGACAAGATCGCGGTGGTGTAGTGGATGAGATGTTTGCCTAGCGATCGGGAGTTCGTGGGTTCGCTCCCTACTCGAGGAGCGTTCTTGTTATCTCCTCCATAGACACCAAATACTGGTAATGTCCAAGAAGACGTCCACAACGTACCCTGTCAGTAATATTCGAACACGATTGTAGACAGTTGAAGTTTACAAATACTTCTTTTATTAATTGATACCAGGGGGTTATCAAAAGTAACATATACATACTATTATGTGTTACTGAGACATGAATTTTGTGGTGTGCGGAAAGTTTTGATATTATACGGACATCCGTGCGTAGTATTCCTTGGTATTGAGATACGAACATTTTCGGGTAGAACGCGTAGATATTGTGATACGGACATTCAGGGATAGTATGCCTTAAGATTGCGATGCTTACATTCGTGGATAGAATGCGTTGATATTGTGATACGGACAATCGTGGATAGCATGCATTGAGATTGCGATGCTTTACATTCGTGGATAAAATACGTTGACATTGTCAATGTGAAGCATGAAGCTAAAAATCAGATATTTCAATTGTTTGTAAATTCGATCAGCATGTTTTTCATCATTTTTTGGAATGGTGCAAAGGCTCTTTTGATTGGCAAAAAGCGTGTTGTTCTGGCTAATTTGGGAAAATAACTGTATTAAACATACTTTAAAATACTTTATTAACAAGTGGACCATGAGGGCATAAAGCGCTCACCTGAGTTTGAGATAAACATATTGTCAAAACTTGACCTGGTTACCTTGTTTGTAGAAACAGGCGACTTGGCCGAGATATCGTCTAAAATAACATTCTCACCAAGTTGTTGTTATCAAGATTGAACCATTAATCCGGCCTAAATAGGTGTAACAAGTCTTTGTCTGAGATTTGATCAGGTGACCTAATATTGTACGCATGGGGCCCTGATTTGAGCTCGACATATTTATGCCCCCCTTCGAAGAAGAGGGGGTATATTGCTTTGCTCATGTTGGTCGGTCGGTCTGTCGGTCCGTCCACCAGGTGGTTGTCAGACGATAACTCAAGAACGTTTGGGCCTAGGATCATGAAACTTCATAGGTACATTGATCATGACTCGCAGATGACCCCTATTGATTTTGAGGTCACTAGGTCAAAGGTCAAGGTCACGGTGACCTGAAATAGTAAAATGGTTTCCGGATGATAACTCAAGAACGCTTAGGCCTAGGATCATAAAACTTGATAGGTAGATTGATCATGACTCGCAGATGACCCCTATTAATTGTCAGGTCACTAGGTCAAAGGTCAAGGTCACAGTGACCCGAAATAGTAAAATGGTTTCCAGATGATAACTCAAGAACGCTTAGGCCTAGGATCATGAAACTTGATAGGTAGATTGATCATGACTCGCAGATGACCCCTATTGATTTTCAGGTCACAAGGTCAAGGTCACGATGACCAGAAATAGTAAAATGGTTTCTGGATGATAACTGAAGAACGCTTATTCCTAGGATCATGAAACTTGATAGGTAGATTGATCATGACTCGCAGATGACCCGTATTGATTTTTAGGTCACTAGGTCAAAGGTCAAGGTCACGGTGACCCGAAATAGTAAAATGGTGTCCGGATGATAACTCAAGAACGCTTATGGCTAGGATCATGAAACTTCATAGGTACATTGATCATGACTTGCAGATGACCCCTATTGATTTTCAGGTCACTAGATCAAAGGTCAAGGTCAGAGTGACAAAAACATATTCACACAATGGCTGTCACTACAACGGAGAGCCCATATGGGGGGCATGCATGTTTTACAAACAGCCCTTGTTGTTTTAAGGATAAACAGACAGACAATTTTATTGGCAAATACAAGCAGTACATATCCATGTAAACGTAGCAAATCATTAATTTAGCATGTCAATACGCTATAAGCAATCAATAATCCTTGGGAAGGGAATTTCATTTGCAGAACTTAGTGTACCTAAGGACAATGTTCTTACCATATTCGATGTGAGTTAACCATTTGAAGTTTAAGTATTACTTACAGAAATATAGATTGAATTAAGTATTATATCTTTTGATAAATACCAATTAAGCATTAAATAAACAGAATCAAACAGTATCGACAAATTTTTGCAGACAATACATATAATTTGATAATCATATTGGCATTTAATAGCAGAAATTTTAAGATGAAGTGTTACAAAATGGTAAAAAGTTTTTGTCAAAGATTTGACCCTAGACCTTAATGTGACTTTTTTTTTTTTAAAGATTTGACCTGGCGGCCTATTCGCGCATGGTTATTAGATTCACGCAACCCTCGACCTATATATTGTAACAAGTAGATGCTCGGACAAAGTTTTGTCAAAATAAAGTAATATCAAGATTTTTTCAACGTTTTGCCTTGTTAACACTCTAGAGACCACATTGTTTTGTCTGATCTTGATGAAACTTGGTCTAAAGATTTGTGCAGATTATATCTTTGTCAAGTTCGAAACTGGGTCATATGAGGTCAAAAACAATGTCACTATGTAAAAATTTAGAAAAAGCTTATTAACACTCTAGCAGTCACATTTATGGCCTGATCTTCATGAAACTTGCTCATAACATGTGTCTTAATAATGTCTCAGCTATGTTCGAAAATGGTTTCAGTTGGTGGAAAAACATGACCGCCAAGGGGCGGAGCACTTTTCCTTTTATGGCTATAGTAAAACTTTGTTAACACTCTAGAAGTGACATTTATGGTTCAATCTTCATGCAAATTGGTGGTCAGCACATTTGTTATTGTAATAGTTCAGATGAGTTTGAAAATAGTTCCGATCCGTTAAAAGACATTGCCGCCAGGGAGCGGGGAAGTTTTCCTTATACGAATATACTTTAACCTTGTTAACACTCTAGAAGTGACATTTATGGTACAGTCTTCAAGAGTGCTAACAATATCCAAGTTAGCACTCTAGAAGTTACATTTATGGTCCGATCTTCATGTAACTTGGTCAGAACATAGCTCGGCTAAGTTTGAAAATGGTTAAAGTCCATTAAAAAACATGGCCGCCAGGGGGTGAGGCAGTTTTTATTATTTGACTATTGTGAAATCTGGTAACACTTTAGGTGTCTCATTTTAAGTACAATTTAATTGAGTTGTAAAATAACTACGGTTCGTTGAAAAACATGGCCACCTATGGCGGGTCAGGTTTCCTTATATGGCTATAGTAAAACCTTGTTAACTTGTTAACATGATGATTATGATGATGATGATGATGATCGTGATGTTTATAATGATTATGATGACGATGATGGTGATGGTTATACTGGTAATTAATTCAGAAACATTAACAACAACCCAAATATCTAAGAACAGGTATTGCATTACTCCAATTAATTATTGCCATTACTTCAGATTGCTATCTTTATTTTGCAAAAAAAATAGCATAGTGGTAAAACCAGTTAAACAATATATCTGTTATATATGAATCTTATCTTAACTTTCATTCACTTGTTCTACTCTCAATTAAACTCATTTACACATGTGATTGCATTGTTGCTGCTACGATAGTGTTGCTTGATGCCTTCTTGAATAGCCATGTGATGATTGTGTAACAGGCTTACAGATCCCTGGAAATTTGCCCGTATTAAGGTAGCGCACCCGTTATGATTTCCCGCGATTTCTTCAAATATTGAAGAGCATTTTTACATGTTTACTTATAGATATCTAATTTAAGTAGGCACTAATGTGAAGTTGTGGCCGAGTGTTTAAGGCGATAGACTAGAAATCTTTTGGGATCTTCCCGCACAGGCTCGAATCCTGCCGACAACGCATACTTTTTACGACACGTTTTTTTTCTAACGTAATTTGATTTAATATAGCATATAAGCTATGTTTATTGTTAAATATGTTACAATTTCTATGCACATTCTTCAATTTTTAAAATTAAAACAACGTTATGGCTAAATTGGGTGATTTACTGCTGAAAAAACGTATCATGCATGATGCATTTTTATTTCAAAAAGTAAACGGTAAATTTGTCTATTTCTTGGTATTTTTGCTGTATATAGTGTTGCTATAAAAACTAAGTTCAAAATATTACTTAAATGATACTATTTTGAATTTTATGAAACTTTGTTTTTAACAAACACAATTTCTACTTGGCTGAAACCACTTATTTCATGGCGCTCTTCCATAGATAACCAGTTATAAAAAATACATGTCTGTGAAAGAATACTTATTTCATCTTGTTTAAACGTTAAACACCTTTACTGCATCTGTACACATTAACTACAATATTTGGAAATCTGGATGTATTATGGAACTTTCATATACCCCAGGGCTGCAAATAAACCGGACAAAAGCTGAGCGCGGGCGTGGTTTTAAAAAAATATGTATATTTTTAGCTCCACTGGCCAGAGGCCAGTGGGGCTTATGTCATGGTCCTGTGTCCGTCGTGCGTGCGTCAACTTTTCCTTTAAACATCTTCTTATCGTAAACTACTGGTCCAATTCTGATGAAATTTCTCAGGAATGTTCCTGGGGTGAACCTCTTTCAAATTTGTTTAAATTATGCCCCTGGGGTCAAATTTGACCTTGCCCCGGGGGTAACAAAATTGAACATTTGCTTATATAAGGCCTATTTTGTGAAAACTTTAAAAATCTTGTCCATAACCATCGGGCCTAGGGCTATCAAATTTGGTATTTAGTGACATCTAATAAGTCCTCTCCCAAATTTGTTCAAATTGTATCCCTGGGGTCAAATTGACCCTGCCCCGGGGGTCACAAAATTGAACATATGCTTATATAAGGCCTATTTTGTGAAAACTTCAAAAATCTTCTTGTCCTTAACCAGATGGCATAGGGCTACCAAATTTGGTATGTAGTGACATCTAATAGTTCTCGACCAAGTTTGTGCAAATTATGCCCCTTGGGTCAACTTTGACCCTGCCCCGGGGGGGGGGGGGGGGTCACAAAATTGAATAAACGCTTATAAAGCGCCTATTTAGTGAAATCTTTAAAAATCTTCTTGTCGAAAACCATTCGGACTATAGCTACCAAATTTGGTATGCAATAACATCTTAAAGTCCTCTACCAAGTTTGTTCAAATTATGCCCTTTGGGTCAAATTTGAACCTGATCCGCGGGGGACCTTAACTGTGCTCTCAAATCAAAAAACTTTGTCATGATGTCAGATGGACACCATTGATAAGATAGGCTGAGTATACAGTTTCCAGTAATTCAGTAGTTGGTGTGTGATTATGAAAGATTTGTGGTTTTAAACGTTTTTTTTGTTGCAACTGGAATTATCATTGCAAGGCGAGTCTAAAAAATGTTCTGATGCTTAAAAACAACTTTGTCTTAAATGTGTTAAATTGGGTATTTAACATTAATTGATCACATTTTTAAGAAGTACAAAAACTGTTTGGTTATACAGCTAAGTTGTTTTGGAAGTTGTTTTTGCAAAAATCATGTATTTATGCTACAAATTGAGTGTGCATTTAAATTCGAAATAATTTGACAGTTGTTTGGATATAATAATTGTCCATATGTCTTGTGAAGGTTACTTCTATATTTAATCTATTAGATAGATTAAGTCTCATATGTTTGGTACCTAAAATGAAGATTAATGTTGAATTTCTAGAAGATATTCTCATACCCACTTACTTCCTTACAACTCATTTTGATATATAATAACAATTTAATATGTTGCATTTAATAATGCAAAAATTATTCCATAAAAGCTCAATATATTGAAAAAATACAGTTGTTTTCGGCATCGAAAGCTGTTCTTGCAAAACAAGTTGTAACTAGTCATCCCGTATAACATCCTTAGATACTGAGATGCTTATCTCATGATCTCAAAGCTTGACTACAATTTGTGAAAAAAAAAAATGTACTTCCATTTTCTTTTGCTGATTATGCTCATTATTAAATTTCTGTCCTCATATCCTTTTTATCCAAAATAATCCTTTGTCGCAATGGGAAACACATGTCTATTTAAAAGACATAAACAAACACAAAAAACCTACGTATAGCACAAATACTTATATGTCTGCTAAAACAACGTTAACAACCCTTGATTAATGTTACTTCTACACAGGTGAGCGAGCCAGGGCCACCATGGCCCTCTTGTTCTTAGATTTAACCTGGTGACCTTGCTTTTTGAGGCACGTAACACAGACTCTAAACTCGATAAAAGATATTAAGAAGATAAACAATCTGATCACGTTTCATTAAGATTGAGTCATACAAAATATAACTTTTTGTGTAAGAATTTACATTATAATATCTATTTTTGACCCATGTGACCAGGACTCGAACTCAGTCTAGTTTTTTACGATAAACATTCTGAGCAAGTTAATCGAGATTCCATGAAAAATGTTAACCATAGTGCTCTAACAAGCTAAACATTGACGACACACAACGCGCAACGCATATATTTGCAAAATTTGAATGGTGGTGGGACCTTCAAATTTTGAATTATGTTCAAAGTTATTCCAAAATAGTTCAATATGTGGCAAAGTTATCGCTTAAACACGATTGTACAAGCTCTTTTTTGGCAAAATTGGACCTTTTACCGTTAAGTATGATCTTAATCTATGAGATAAGGAGATGGCTGCTACACGCGACTCATATATTCATAATGTCGACCTTTGTTCGAAGTTATTTCAAAATCAATCAATATGTGGCAATCATATGGTATAGTAACAAAATTTCGCAGAGACTGACAAACATACAGTGCAACTGCTATATGGCCCCCTTTGCGGAAGGGTGAATAACGGTATCCGGAGAAGCGCCCCCCCCCCCGGAGAACTGCCCCCCGGAGAACTGCCCCCTTATTTTAAAGGTGGCGGAGAGGTGCCCCCCCCCCCCATCAAATCGGTAGGGGCGGAGAACTGCCCCCCTGTCAGAATTTAGTAGGCGGATATCTGCCCCCCCCCCCCCCATCAAATCTGTAGGGGCGGAGAACTGCCCCCCCCCCCCGGTGTCATATTAGTTATTAGTTACGTAGTGAAAACAATACTTACGGGTAATTTTACGTTATCGCCGTACACATTTTATCCGGTAACACTTTAATTTCAGTACAAGTATATTACCATTTATCGAACTGAATAACACAAATTGTCTAGAGGCATGTGATAATACTGTTTAAGGCCCTTGGTGCGCATCTGCACCACTCACTATACATGAATGCCATGTAAAAGTCGTGTTTTAATAAGAGCGCGAAACATAGTCGAGATCCACACAGGAAACGCGTGCGTGTTAATACTGGCCAACTGTCGCAACTAAATATAGACGTGCAACTCAGTACTTATGGAGGAAAAGTTACATCGGAATTAATTTACATTATAAAGATAGTATTGACCCATGGAAAAAAACGTAAATTTACGAATAAAAAAGGAAATTAATAGGCAAAGCATTAACTAAGCTGACTTGAAGAAAAAAGTAGAGTGAAGTCGAATTTATAATCAATTTATTTATGTTGTTTAGTTAATTCATGTGTCATACAAAATAACATACATAAATACACACATAACACATATTACGGCAACAGTTTGCATTTTGAGCAGATCATGTCGACATGCCAACAAACAAAATCGGTAACAGTTGCTTTAATTAGCAGCTAATTAGGCAGGCAGAGAACTTGTTACCGTTAACGATAAGCACCGCGATCTTTTAATTGGTAGACCGGACCGACCTTTATTGTTAAGAACTTGTTAGCTTTGAATAAAGCCGCATACGGGTTTATTATATTGAACCGTCCAAATCCGTAATTGGCGAAAACAAACAAATAAATTATTGTTTTCAGCTTGCATAAGGATGGATTAAATTGCATGCTAATTGTTTGTTTTAATTACGGGGAAAATATCAAATAATTCAGCCGCGAAAACTTTTTATTAGCAAAAAGTGATTTGTTTTTCTTTGTTCACATAGACGAAAATCCCGTGATTATCAAGATGGCGACGTCCATGCCGAGGCAGGTATTTTTTGCCGTTTTATAACTTTTATTACTTGTACAACTTTATATTACTTTTGAAATTTCACTCAATTTCCAGACATAATAGCAAGAAAGTTACTGGCGTTATTGTCATTATAATACTCGCTTTATATATCGCCGCGAAATTTCTTTAATTAGGGGGCACTTCTCCGGGTCATCAATTCTGACAGGGGGGCAGTTCTCCGCCCCTTATTAATCAGCAGGGGGGCAGTTCTCCGCCCTATAAAAAAACAGTGAGGGGGCAGTTCTCCGCCCAGTGAAAAATCTTTGGGGGGCAGTTCTCCGGGGGGGGCACTTCTCCTAGAGCCATCAAAACTAATACGCAAAAGACAACGTAACTTTCACAAATAAGATTGCAATGAAAGTCAAGTAACTGTGTTAATCATATATTCAATGTAAATGAGAGTTATCTCACATAACACGGCTCTAGGAGAAGTGCCCCCCCGGAGAACTGCCCCCCAAAGATTTTTCACTGGGCGGAGAACTGCCCCCTCACTGTTTTTTTATTTGAGTTAAGTTGTTTGTCATCGTCAAAAATCAGTTATAAGTGAGAGTAGTATTGGTTCCTTTCTTCTTGAATTAATTATGGTTATAGAAAACGATATGTTCTACTTGAGTATAGTATTGGTAATTACTGCGCTTAACTGACGTTTTATTTTGTTAGGAAGAGGGCAAAATCCAAAAAACAACAACAACAGAATAACTTAAGAATTATTATTATTGTTCTTTCATTTTAAATGCAGGAAATTGACACTTTAATTTAAATACTTATTATATGCGTTTTTATATAGTGGTGTTGTGTGCAGAAACACAATAAAGTGATGTTACAAGGTAACTGACCATTCAACAACACAACATATGCGTATCTTACAAAACATCATTTATAATAGAGTATTATTGTGCCAAAACATTTGAGTGAAATTTACACTTCTTAGTAAAATATAATCTTTAGAATCAACCATTCAAACACAAACATGTATGTCTTCATTTAAACTTATTAACAATATTACTTTAAAAATCTTATGTCCGAAACACATTGCACATGTATACAAAAAATCAGTTTGTTTGGAAGACACCCTAAATAAAATGCATTCTAGAGTTAATTGTAGAACATATACCATTCATTGAATTGCTGTCAGTTACAACAACATCAACTGAGCATCATTTTACTTATCTCAAACAGATCATTCAAACGACTTCCTTCCCAGTTCATTCTCTGACGCACCTCTATAAGTATCTCATACATACGTTCATATATCGCCTGGTATATAGGATCCGACCTATCTATCACACCATTCTCATCCGTACACTGGAGTTTTCTCCTCCTGCACTTAAGCACTATCAGCTCAAGCTCTACTCTCTTCTTGCTGTACCACATCAGAGGCTCTGGGTGCGAGATTATTGCTTGCCGTATCTTCGGTAATCGGAGTATTAGCTTTGGACCATCATTGATCATGTCTGTTATTGTTGCTACCCAGGAACGCTGTTGTTCTTCAGCTATTCCGCAGCCTCCCATTAGATTCCTTTCAGGTATCATATAATATTGAAGGCGTTTCGTTAATATAGCTGTTCTAAGTTCCCCTAGTCCTTCACAAACCCATACAAACAAACTCCTTTCATGGAACAAATTTTGAGGATTGTTCTCTGCTAGCCACAACACAATGTTTTTCACTGTGTATGATGTTATTTCTTTGTTTACAGGCTTTAGTACCTCCTTAACCACCATCTTTAATATAACATATACGTAAACCTGGGTGTTATTAAGACTGCCCACAAGCTCATTCTCTCCCGTATTAAAGCAGATCCGCCACTCTACATGCCTGTATTGGCTCCCTTTAAAACCTACGGGTGTAACATATGCTCCTAATGATACAACTTTTTGAACGACAGCGGGTGATGGCCAATTCCGACGTCGTTCAGCCCATCTTTGCAGTATGCTGGGGCAGTGGCAGGGAATAGAAAATACAGTGTCTACATGCCATATCCCATTTATTGAACTCGGCATTGACGGACCTGCACGGTCATGGGCTACCACGTTTGGGCCATAATTAATCCGCTTGAAGCCATAAACAAACAGGTCACTGCACAGGAGAGAACGCCCATATTCATCATCACAAAGAGCATCAACAATGACTCTGTACATTATTCCGGATCGCTCTAGTAACAGTCTACAGTACCCCGGGTAGCACATTATAGTGCTTAATCTAAACACATTATTCTCCCTTGGCAATATGTCAGATTTAACACCATCTTCTATGCACAAAACATCTCGAATTACAAGCATTACATCAAGATCACTCTCAAAAGAGCGCGTCAGTCCCTCTGCCTTGCTACCCGTAGTGATATGCATATTACCATCATCCCGTGCATTCCTTATTCTATCCTGCTCCCTGTAAGCGTCCCTCCGTGCCTGTCTCATCTCCGGTCCATAGCCAAGCCAGTTCATCATAATACAGGTCTCTACAGAGGCATTTCCCGAATGAACCTGAAACTGTTGTGAACGTTTTAAATTACGGAAATAAAATATGTAGAATGCAGTTTTAACATTATTACATAGTCGCCATGCACATTCAAAACGTTTTGTACATGAAACTATAACACATGGTTCGTCAAACAGACGAAAACAATTAATTCTTTATTCTGTCGTTAAGAATTTAATTCGACTTGACATTGATTTATTGATGTTATTGTGTTGAACATTTTTTACTAGTAATGAAGCCAATCTCTTAATTCACATAAAACATAAGAAGTAGATTAATAAGACAACATAATATTTCAAAATTTAATAACACAATCTTTAAGTACCTCATAAAATGAATATTTGTCAAAAAGTCATATTTTGTGTAAAACTCCTACACCTGTAAGTAACGAAACAAAATCGTGTTTTATTAAGTCGTTTTAATCATAATACCACTGACGACTCCGCGACCGCCACCATCGAAAGCACATGCAACACCACTATTTCAACAACAAAAACATTATCACCACGCCAACAACCAACACCACAACCAACATCACCAAAACAACACCGTAAAAACTACCAGTAAATATCAATGACACCACAACCATTATCACCATCGCAGCCATACATTCGCCTTCATCAATAGCACTACCACCACCAGCACAAATACTGCATCTCCCACCACCACCACGACTTCTACAAACACCAGCTCCACCACAACAACCACTACTCATATTAACTGCCACTACCACCAGCACTACAGTTACACTATTACTACCACAACCACCATCAACAACATCCACTGCAACTGCTGCTGCTACTGATACTAATACTACTAAAACTACTACTAGTAGATTTACTACTACTATTACTTATACTTCTTATACAATAACTACTTCTACTACCACTACTGCTACAATGCTACTACTACTGCTACTACGCTACTACTACTACTTCTACTACAACAGCTAGTACTACTACGAATATATAATATTAATACAACTTATACTAATGCAACTTATACAAATAAGCGACAACAAACAACAACTACTACTACCCGCCTCCCACCGCAACCTCCACCAACACCATCACAACCACCAAAACTATTACTTCAACTACAATTACCACTAACACTCTATTACTACCACGACTAATACTGACTTGTACTCTACTACTACTACGCTACTACACGACTACTACTACTACTACTACTACTACTACTACTACTACACTACGACGACGACTACCACGACGACGACTACGACTACTACGACTACTACTACTACTACGACGACGACGCTACGACTTCGACTACGACGGACGACTACGACGACTACCGACGACTACTACTACTACGACGACTACTACGACGACGACGACGACGACGACGACTACGACGACGACGACCACGACCACTACACGACTACTACGACGACGACGACTACGACGGCTACGACGACGACTACGACTACCACGACCACTACGACACGACGACGACTACGACGACTACTACGACTACGACCACGACACGACTACGACTACTACTACGACTACTACTACTACTACTACTACTACTACTACTACTACTACTACTATACTACTACTACTACTACTACTACTACCGACCACTTCTACTACTACTACACTACTACTACTACTACTACTACTTCTACTACTACTACTACTTCTACCTCTACCACTTCTACGACGACTACTACTACTACTACTACTACTACTACTAGCTACTACTACTACTACTACTACTACTACGACTACTACTACCTACTACTACCACTACTACCACTACTACTACTACTACTACTACTACGACTACTACTACGACTACTACTACTACTAACTACTACTACTACTTCTACTACTTCTACTACTACTACTACTTCTACCTCTACCACTTCTACCACTACTACTACTACTACTTCTACCACTACTAATACTACTACTACTACTACTACTACTACTACTTCTACTACTCCTTCTACTTATACTAATACTGATGGTGCTACGGCTACATAGTAACGTTAATGTTAAGACGTACTTGAGAGTTGGGACAGTGAAGTCCGCTAGGACGGGGGGCAACTTGAGGTTCTGATTCATCACGCCAGGAGCCACCTTCCGCCATCTGCTTAATAGTATAAAAACATGTAAACGTTGTCAAATGTTTTATCAAATAATCACAAATGGTATATATGTTTGGCTTTAAATAAAGATTTGTCATGCATGTATACAAAGGTATATTAAATAAACATATATCAAATGCAAACATCGAATGCTGATCCTTGTTGACCAACATTGGATTTGATGTTCTAGATGTAATTCCCAGGGGGCACAAACACGTTGCTGCAACGTTGTTTTTAGGTTGCATTCAAACGTTGCAGTTTGTTTGTACCAATGGTGTATATGAAAGTTTTTCTGACGTTTTTTTTCCAGACGTTTTTTCCAAACGTTGCTGCAACGTTGTATTTTAGGTTTTTAAAAAATAAAAAAATAAAGACTATTTACTGCCAACCCCTCTTGCGAGTATTATCTGCAGGAATGGACATTTTCGAGTCCGTTTCCTTGAAAGAACCATTACTTAATATCAATAGTGGACTTAATGAAACGCTCCCCGAGTGGGAATCGATTCCACCAACTACCGATTGCTAGGCGGACACCTTATCCACTACACCACTGCGACAGTTGAAAGTTTCAGCCAATTGTGTTGACTATTTGTTTTTCGTTGAAACTAGATTCTACCATTCAATGCAGATCACAACTTAAACAAAATAGTTTGTCCAGCGATTTTGAGTTAAAGTTTTTCTTAAGAATCTTTAAGTTTCAGCAACTGATCTGTAAAATTTAAAAAATTGAATTTCTAAAATTTACACGAAATCATATTTTCATTGATGCTATGCAGGAACTGTTTTATTATAAAGTACGATTCCTACTCGGGGAGCGTTTCATTATCTCCTCTATATACACCAAGTTTTGATCCTTTCTAGGAAACGGACTCGACAGTGTGCATAGCTTCCGATAATTCTCGAAAGGGCGGTGGCAGTAAATAGTTTTTTATTGTTTTAATATTTATATTATTTACAACAAAATAGAATTTAAAAATACTGCGTTTGAATGCAACCAAAATACAACATTGCAGCAACGTTTGGAAAAAACGTCGGAAAAATAAACCATTGTGACAACCAAACTGCAACGTTTGAATGCAACCTAAATACAACGTTGCAATACTGCGTTTGAATGCAACCTAAATACAACGATGCAGCAACGTTTGGAAAAAAACGTCGGGAAATCTTTCATATACACCATTGAGACAACCAAACTGAAACGTTTGAATGCAACCTAAATACAACCTCGCAACGACGTTTGGGTGCCAACTGGAAAGAGTGCACAATAACCTAGAAGCAACATACTTCTCAAAAGTTCGACCGACGTTTCGCGTGCAACGTTGCAGAAACGTTCGGAAGTGGTTACTCATGTCGCGATCAGAATGCAACGTTTCTGAAACGCCCTTTCAACGTTATGATGAAACGTCCTGGTATTGTTTTATATGCAACGTTATGACAACGTTCGGTAATGGTTTCCGACGTTGCGACCTAAATATTACGTTTCAGCAACGTTCGTAAAACGTTTGATGCCCACTGGGTTAAAGGGTCAACCGCGATTGACGAAAAACAATTAAACAATTAAAAAAAACACATACTTTTTTCGAACGAAAAATAAACACGCTTTGAAATATGGTAAAATTATTAAAGTCAGAAAAATAACAGAATGGCAGTAAACAGATATGTTTTGTTAGTATTTTGGCGCCATATTTTGAAACAAACTCAATCCAAGTAAACTATTTCACACGAAAAAGTTATAAGTTATCACGACTCATAAAACTGATCCACAAATGAAAACATGCTATCTTTATAACTTTTGGTATTTTATAGATCGGCGGTGCTTACACAACAACATTCATAACTATGTTAGATTATACTAAGTCTTATAATCGTAAATAGGGAGATCGTATTCTTAAAGATATGTTTTAAAAATAAAAAAGTCGTTAATAGTAAAGGTCTTCATACAAACAATTCTATTTAAACTAGTGGAAGTGTGAACACTAAGAAATATGCAACGATCATCAATACAAATTCAGAAACCTCAGCTGCCAGTCAAAAGGTAACAAACAAATATTAATTAGCAGTCGAATGCTTGTGTTGTTCTTACTTTGTTTGATATTTGTGTTACTAGTCCATATCTATGACAGGTGTGGCAAACTGAACCGTGCATAATGTCCCAGAGCAGTACCGTACACGTGTTTGACATTATTTGCTTACCTAAACACTTACGTCAAATTAAGGAAAAACTTCTTTTTAAATAACAGTATGCAACAATGAGAATGTGTAACCCCTACCAGAGTACCACTTTGTGGTTTTCTTGAAACAATCATTTAAAAGCGAACACACAGATTGTGCTGCAGCACGTCAGGGTGCATAATCAACGGGGTTTCCAGAGTTTTACGCACGGGCTTGAAAAAATGTAAACACACCGTTAAGAACTTTATTCTTCTAAAAAATAACAAATGTTTATATTAACCCATTAATCAACTTACAATTGACATCACGCCTGGACGATGAACCTAGACAAGCTAACACCAAAATGGCTTCTTTGCCTATAGACTGCATATAGATTTTCGCGATAGTCCTGATGATTTTTATGGACTTGTTCACACCATATAACATTTGTAAAAGGGGTTTGTGTCATTGAGTTATTCTGCAAATGCAAAAAATATACGTTTATAGAGAACATCAGCTATTTATAACGGCTAAATCGGACTCGGTACATTAAACACGCTCTCAAACGCTTGCGCGCTTACCGAAATCGAACCTGTTAATACGTGTGATGGTGGTATTAGCAATAAATAAACACTTCTTCACCGGTATTTACCCATTTTATTAACGAAAATATTAACGAAACATCCCCCCCCGTGTATTTGACACGAAATAGCGCTTTATAATTGGGATTTCGGTGAAGTTTTACGCGCTTTCTGACGCCTAGTGGGTACCTTAATTCCACATGTTATTACGTATAAAAGTGATATTAATCATATTATACATTGCTAATGGGACATTATCAATCAATATAATTAAAAGTGCAAAGTAACACAATCAGTTTGGTCATTGTCTGGTATAAATTAGCGTTAGTATGAAGTGGAATTCGGTCAGGCTACTTAATAAAGCTACCAGTATCAGACGCTCGCGGAGGTACCGACTTCCCCTAAGTTACCGCATTTATTGGTTATATCAATAATAATAACTCTTATACAATAACATTTATCGATACGTTTTTATTAAATAGTAACATAAAATGGTTTTCACTTGTTTCTGACACACACAAAAACTCGATTTTTAACGGGGATTTCGTTAAGTTACAATAATTGGGTACCAATATTCTCAATTTTTTTACATGCACACGTGACATAATTCATACTTAATAATTTTTAGTTATTGCTTATATGACATTTCCAGTTTTTGAAATAAATTAATGTTCTATAAGGGGTATCTCGGTAATTCTACACATTGAAGCTTCCACTCGCTCTTGTCAAGACCGCATTTCCGCGTTGGAAATGGTATAAATTTAATTCATCTAACTTATCTTTCTGGATCCCAAATGTCACAGTTATATAAACCCTATTTACACCGTTTTTGCCATATTTAATTTCCGTTTTTTATCCGACCAAAATAAACGAAACTCCTTGAAAAAATGAGAACTAGGCATTCGAGCTCCAAATGTGGATTGAAAGCGTTTATTGGTGACACCACATGTCTGCACATGTGTAGATACCGTTAATAAGATAAGATATCACGTGTCACCTTCTAATAACATGTATGATGACAATTAAGTGCATTACTATCAGAGTTATAAAACACAGCATGAATTAGGGTTCATGCTGGGTTTTATTCCTCATAAAGTAATGCAGATGAATAGTGCTGCTATTAATCACATAGGAACTGATGAAACTATTTTTTTTAAAGAACTATTATGTGATGATCAGATCGATAACATAAACTATTTAAATCTGCTAGTATATTCGATAAAAATATACTGTAATAGTCTTTGATAGTGTTGACGTTCAGTTGTTCGTGGTGACGACCGCATGTATTTATTCATCTCTTACACTTCTCAAGATCGCTTTTCGGCTTTGGAAACGATATAAATTCAACGCCACCAACTAATCTTTCAGGATATCGATTGTCCGAGTTACATAATCCCCATTGACACCGTTTAACCATTTTTAATCTACGTTTTTTAAAGAGGAAAACAACAGAAACTCGTTGAAATAAAAGTGAACCTTGACATAGCTTGTCTAGGAAAATGGCGGACAGTTCGTTGCTAGCTTGCGCGCCCGATTAATCGATCGCTGATTGGTAGATCAATTCTTAGATAAGGATTTGATTGACAGTTGGCGTCATGTCAATTATACAAACGCCGTAAAAAATAGATTGAAACTGGTATGGGTCAACAACATCGAAGTCGGCTATAGTCTATATCCCATAGGAACATGAATGAATAACGAATATCCTAGTTAATGATTGTAAGAATGTTTAACAATAACACCATTAATAATAATTGAATTTAAAACTGATTACAATATTCACACTTTTGTTTTTTCAACAGCTGGGGAATCCCTGAGTTTTTTTCCTACTTTCATTTGTGTTTCATATTTTTATTGTATTTTTGTTGCTGTCACTTCATAAACAAGAGTTCACATTAATTGACAATCTTACACACATATTTGCCGTCTTACTTAACAAAACACATTAAGGTTGGAGATTATTAATAACAAATCTACTTTCGATTTTAAAATATAAGCCGCACGCTTACTCAGAGAATGTCAGTGTATTGACTTGCTACATAAGCATATATGCTTCCGATTAAAACAAAAACAATCCATTTCCAACTAAACTATATGTCAAATGAATTAGATATACACAACCTTGTTAGATAAACGACTTATAAACACGAGAGATGGTCCATAATAGCCTTGTTATATTCCGTTCTATTATGGACACGTCTTTTCCCCATAAGCAGGACAGTAAACGGCCATAGTTTCGCCATATTTCACTGTGGAAAAAATAGGCCGTAAACTGCTCAACAATTACCTGAATTTCATTGAAGGTGTAAAATATGAGAATGTTAAGAGATCGCTGGAATACCGCTCATATTGTCATCCGAAAGCGAACTCTCATTTGAATAACCTTTATGTGCGATCTCTTTAGATTATACTCACCCGCACAGCGGGGTAATTTGCAGTTCAGCTCGCTTTACTTTATTGTTTGTTCGCTGCATATATTATTTTAGCATTTCAATCTTAAACACGGACAACTACTAGCACGTATGTTAATTGTATGTATGTGCTTCAAATACGGCAAAAGTCCACTGTTATACTTTATCAATGGTGGTTTTAGCCCCCGCATATTGTACATAAATACAGAAATAATCGTTAGGTTTTATCTTTTATTTCACGTCATAATGCTGTTAAAATTGTACTAGCAAAATAATTTTGTCTTACGTTTAATGCGAGTATACCGGTCTAACAACATTTTAAATTACATGTAAAGGCATAACAGGTACGTACGCTATCATACGACATTTTGAAGAGGGAAATGGTTGAAAATGTTTGTAAAGTGAACAAACTTAAGACATATATTTAAATGTAGAAAATCACTGGCGTAGTTTGTGCCTAATCAGATTCATTGCTCTGTGTGTATCTCGTCGATCGTGTGAATGGGACGGTTTTTAATTTAACTTGCATGCTTTTCAACTCGCTTTATGTGATTGTGATTAACTGCTAATGTCTTATTACTTAATGTTTAATTACCCTCTTTATTATCATCGTTCTTGTGTTGTGGACCGTAATTATTTTTAACGTAGACGATAATAACATATGTTCATATTTACTCATGTTATCAACTTACAATTATGCGAACGTCGTCAGAAATATAGACCGACACTGGTATGGGTGAAGATCATCGAAGTCGACTCGAGTCGGTATCTCATGAAACAGGAATCTGAAAGAATAACACATATCCCATTTAATGATTTTTATAATAATAAACGATTACACCATTGATCATAATTCTATTTCAAACTGAATATAATACTCACGCTTTCGATTTCCCATAATTTGGGGATGCCCAGTGTTTTTCCTACTTTCGTTTGCCGTGAGTCATATTGCGTTAAATTTGTATTCTATTATTTTTATTTTCACGTCAGTACGAGCTTATATTATTTTAAAGACACAATCTTATACAAGAATGTATTTCCTTGCTCAACAAAATCATTTGTGGTGTTTTTTTATTGTATTTTATTGTAAAACTCTACTTTCGATTCTAAAATATCAACCGTGGACCTACTGACAAACTGTCGATATGCTGACCTGCTAAATAGGCACGGATTCTTCAGATTTTAAACCAAGTACACATCCAGCTCAACTTTTATTCGTTAAACGAGTTAAATATAAACAACTTCTTAAGCTAAAAAACTAATAAAAACATGATAAAGTCCCAAATAGACATATTCATATCCCTTTCCATATTGGACATTTTTTCCAAAGGCAAAATTGTTTACGTCCATAGTTGCGACAGAGATGACTATGGAAAATGTCGGCCGTAAAGTACTAAACGATTACCTGGAAGGTGTACCCATCGTTACGAAAAACGCTATTTTATCATCCTAAAACACATCTTAGACTTCCAGGAACTGACGCTATCATACAACATTTGGAAGAGTGAGGGTATTGTTAATATAAGCTGTGAGGTAATATAGCGTCTGTCGCATCATTTTTTAAGTTCAGCAGACCGCAACTGAGGCGTGCTTTCCGTTCGGTAAACTTGTGGTCACCTAGAAATATTAATATTTTATAGTAAGTGTCTATATTGTACCGCATGGCTTCACGTATCAATATCGTTTATTAGCACGGGCAGTAGCTGAATCTTGTTTAAAACATAAATATCGATATATATTTCGTTCAGATTCTCAGATCAAAAAATCCCAGGATACTATTATCAATTATTTAAATAGCCAGATATCCGGAAAATACTTTATAGTTTTAATTTGTAAAATAATTTCAAAGGTTAAATCCAATATAAAATAAATATAATTCATAGTATAATATAAAACATTAACACATATTAAGGTTTCACTGTCATGTTTTAATAAATATCAGTGCTATTAGAAAAAGAAACCGGTTGAAACCGTAAGTGTTTTTATTATCTTATAACCTAAGTGAGACGTAGCAACCTTAAGTGGAAAATGTTATAATTATCATCCGTGACCAATATCGAAGATTAACTTTTCATACATAGATATCTTTTTGATACATATCAGAACATAGTAGAACAGCCAATTTAAAAAGACTTATAGTATACATTTTAATCGCCTCTACTACATGAATTTCTAAATAAAGTAAAATATATCACGTCAAAATATAACAATGTCGTACGAAACATAAAGTTACTAAATTTTAAGACTTTTTATACCCGTACTATATTGTTATTGATATTTAGTATTTGGTTAAGGAAATCAATATTCAAGCTTCATATTGGACTACAATAAATGTGCAGTGTATTTCAAACGCAATTCGTAGGGTCTGCTTTTCATCCTAACAATAGAAAAAATAACCGCGGGCGTCATGTATTTGAGTCGGTAAGGGGTAAGTATTTTCAAAAATACGAAAATAAAATATTACATGTTATATTTTTCAATTTATTTTTTGATAGTATTCGCATAAGTGAGCACTAACGGTACTTTTTTTAAAGTAATGTTATTTACCTAAACTTCACATTTGATTATTTACTTATTGAAAGTATAGAATAATAACGTAACATGGCTCACAATAATTCAATATTATAACAGATCGTAAACATAAAAAGCGCGTTTTAGTTCTTCGTCATTCAAAATAATAACGTATAGTAAGGTGCATGTGACATCAATTACTCTAATTATCAAAACAATTTTATGTATATAATACATGACCACAGAGGGATGTCAATGGCAGGAAGTTATTTATAAACGTTCTCGTTACAACTAAGTTAAATATACTAGCATTTAGCTAATAATTGGTTGTCACATGTTAAATAATAATCCAAACCCATCGAGGGTAACTGTCGTTGCGATAAACCGTTGTTCGAATGTGTATACTCACAATATACAGGCTTATGAATGCCATGGGGATCTGCTAACTGTCAATTATATACCGCTGATATGCATTTAGGTCTTAATAAACGAACTATTGATAGACTGTTTACTTTATGCTTAAATTCAGTAAAATCAATATTAAAGTAAAACCAACTTAATACTTGAATATTTTGTTGTTACATATACTACACTACACAGTTCGAATTGGTGACCGTGCGCAAAGGATCGGGCGAGAAGAACTGGTAATTTTATATAAAATAAAAGTTTTACGGCATTGTTTGACGAAACGCTTTGACATGTTTTCCTTATTTTTGGTATTTGAATCTACCTGCATGACTTTCAATTCAAAGTTAAGTTTGTTTACGTATGCGGAGTTTTTTTTTTAAAGTGGAATGAGGGACATCTGTGCGCTATGTACATATATCTAGTTTCCGATACGCTTTCAGATATTGAATTAACTTTTCGTGTGTAAGTCTAACTTAATGACTTAATGACAATCAATGCTGAGTTTCGTTCCGCTCTATTGATTTTTGACGAATTTAAGGTCATTGGACATGTAACTTTTCTCTAAAACGTGCAGAAGGGTTCATGGTATATCACAAACACAGCTTTTGTTATATTAATATCCAAAACATGTGAAACAGTTCTTTATAAAACAGTTTTGTAATGTTCAATAATTATGTTAACTAATAATTTTGTGCAATTGCCAGATATGTTATCGTTTGATCCTGAGGCGTCATATGGTCTTGATCTTGAACATATACATGGATAGGCAGTAAATGATGCGTGTCTTAATCCATGATCGCTTTCATTTTGAAAAATATCACTAATTTAATTTACAAAACTCTATTATTTGGAATAGTTTTACATGGTAATATAGCCCTTGAAGAAAGTGTGCTCGCTCTGTTAATCGAAACCAAGAAATGTAGAAGAAAAAAATTCGCTACCACTTCACCACACCTGCTGATGATTTTATAATGATGTTAAAACGCTATGTCGGTAATACGGGTTTTTGCTAAATAATCAATGAAAAGCGTACACTTTCTGTACATTTTTTACGATTTTGATTGATGGTTATCAATACACAATCATATAGTTTAAACATGTTTCTTTGTGATTGAATTCTAAGTATATATTTTTATTTATGGTTTATATATTTAAAAAAACACACTATACTATTAATTTTTATTTTGACAGTTGTGGAAACTGTAAGTTGAATTAAAAAGTGTACATAAGAAGGAATGTACAGATGTATAATGGTCCGACGTAGTTAACGTTTTATTATACAACATGTGTTCTGAAACTATGTTAATATTTTGTAAATCCTAAATGTTTTATATTTTGATGGTACAAAAACCAAAAAACAAGGCTTTTTCCTGTTTAATGATAATATGGTATACTCTTCCTTCAACAGACATTGTCTCATTCTTATTTGATATGTCATATTCATATGATTTAATGGTGTCATTGTTTGGCTACACCTGGCCTTGGACATCACCAATCTTGTCTTAGACTCACGAACAAAGACTTGACTTGAACTCCAAGCAAAAATACTGTAACCGATCAAAACAGATCAAAACACTTCTAACACTTTGAGTAGTGATAACATCATTAAAAATGCCTGAATGCAACATGATGAATGATTTCCGAGACCTGTGTTACGTGAAAGTCAAGTTAGACTCCACTGAATTCAAAGCATTCGTTAGCACTTCACAGTATCAAACCTACTCTGTAGCGTCAGTGTTAGGTCTAAGACTTGTATGTTGATTACGGGCCTCAGGTTTTGTCATACCTCAGCTGTCAGTCATTTAAGCCTGTCTGGAGAAACACATATTGTATAGCGATTATTATATTAAACTTGACCCGTATGCTGATCTAGTGTTGTTATTTGTTGTGTTGTGTTACCGTTTTATATACAGGTAAAATTATGCTTGTTTCATTATAGTATATACTGGATTTTTGTTCAAGTCGGGGGACCCGGAAGGGTCTAGTGTGTTTCATTATTGGAAAATGATATTTATGGACTAAAAAGGTTGTGTTAAATAGACAAATCAATGTCAATTAACAGTTCTTCGAGTTGTTTGCGTCTTTAGTCCACATAACTACGCTACAGTAGTGTTGTTCAGGTAATAGTCCATTGAACATGACAATTTGTTTTATATGTTCTCTAAACATTACCAAACAATACAGTTTATATTTGGAAGTAAGTACGTAACATCTATTGGCTTTATTTTGAATTTGTACAAACACTTATTCCACTGAGATATTTTAAAAGGCCATACTCTATGGCAACGGGAACTAAGCAATAGAGTGTACTTATACATAGACAGGCCTATAAAGGAGTCGTTTACAATATAGGTTACAAATACTTCTTTTATTTATAGATAACAGGGGGGTATCAAAAGTAACATTTACATACCATTATATGTTACTAAGACATGAATTTCTGTCCGAAATTAAGTCTTACATATTGCATTTACAGTAATATCAAGATTTGTTTTAACATTTTGCCTTGTTAACACTCTAGAGACCACATTGTTTTGTCTGATCTTGTTGAAACTTGGTCTAAAGATTTGTCCAAATTATATCATGGTCGAGTTCAAAACATGGTCACGTGAGGTCAAAAATTATGTCACTAGGTCAAATTTAAGAAAAAGCTTATTAACACTCCAAAAGTCACATTTAGTGCCCGATCTTCATGAAACTTTGTCATAACATGTGTCTTAATTATGTCTCAGCTATGTTCGAAAATGGTTTCGATTGGCTGAAAATCATGACCGCATGGGGGCGGGGATATTGTCCCTTTATGGCTCTAGTAAAACCTTGTTAACACTGAAATGAGTTCGAAAATGGTTCCGATCCGTTAAAAAACATGGCCACCAGGGGGCGGGGTAGTTTTCCTTATATGAATACCCCATTTAAAATGATTATAATAATGTTAAACTATTACATCATTGGTCATAATTCCATTTTAAACTGAAAACAGAACTCACGCTTTCGTTTTCCCAAATTTGGGGAATCCCAGTGTTTTTTACCTACTTTCGTTTGTTGTGAATCATATATTGCGTTCAATTTGTATTCTAATATATTTTTTCACGACAGAAACAGGAGTTTATATTATTTTAAAGATACAATCTTATACACGAATGTACTTTCTTACTCATCGAAAACATGTATCGTGTATATTTATTATAAAAATCTTATTTCGATTCTCAAATATCAACCGGGTCTACTGACAAACAGTCGACACACTTACCTGCTAAATAAGCAAAGATTCTTCAGATTTAGAACCCAGAACACAAACAGCTTAATTATACGTCTTCAAACGAGTTAGATATAAACAACTTCTTAAGATAAAAACCTGATAAAAACATGATAAAGTCCAAAAATAGATATATTTATATTCCTTTCTATATTGAACACTTTTCCATTAGCAAGATATTTAATGTCCATAGTTGTGTCATAGATGACTATGGACAATATAGGCCCTAAAGTACCAAACAATTACCTGGAAGGTGTACGTCGTTACGGAAACCGCTATTTCATCATCCGAAAACACATCTTAAAATTACAGGCACTGACGCTATCATACAACATTTGGAAGAATAAGGGTATTGTTAATATAAGCTGTGGCGTAATATAACGTATTAACGATTCAAATTGTAACGTGACATTGCGAATCGACGGGTAATAGGATAGTGCAGTGTGCAGCGTTTGGATGCAATGCTCGTCCTGCAAAGGGGAAGAAAGGATTTTTCCGCTTCACAAAGGACAAAAGTATCAGGCGAAAATGTATCCTAGCAGTGAATTCACGACGGATAATCGATGGAAAGGTGGTGGACTTTACGCCAAGCAAACATACAAAGCTTTGCATTAAACATTTTGAGGACAAGTGTTTTGTCCACCCCCCGAGTGTGATGGCGAGTGCGGGCTTTGGGCTGAGACTTTTGCTACTTCCTGATGCAGTACCAACTCTGTTCCCTGACACGGACAACTGCAAGGCATTGCAGCCGAGAGCCCTAAAGCCCGACGAGTAAGGACCACCCAAAAGGAAGCGGGACACATATTGTGCTTTTACCAAGAGGAATCGTAAAACGGTAAGAACTAAATAAATAAGGTCTAGGAAAAGATACGCATCTAAAATTTATAAGACAAATATTAAATATGTTCTTTTAAAAGGCTCAAACACTGACAATGTTATCGAAATTATGTTGAATTAAAAAACATTGCATGTACTAAGAATAGGTGGCATGCCAGTAACAAAAGTTACTGGCAGTACGACGAGATCTAATTATTCATTCTAGGTGTTTTAGCAGACATGAGTTTGAATTCGATACATGACAATCTTACTTTTATCCACCACTCTTAATTTAAAAACAGTTGCTGATCAACTTGATCAAGTCTTATTTTATAACAAATTGTATATAATTAAACTTCCATTAATAATTTGTTGCTTACTTTTTTATTTTTTATAATGTGAACAATGGGCTTTTTACTGTTCATTATGCTGTTATTGCAGAACTTGCCTTACTGAAATCAAGTTTATATTAAGAGCCGCAAAATCCATTTAGACGACTTCCTTTTGCTTATTCAGAAATAGAGATGATACGCTAGAAATAGTGTGCCATTTTACTGCGTTTTTTATGTGGGGGATTTTCGTTTCTATGATAGATGTATGATTAGTCAGTCAAAATGTGTGGACCAAAAACAAAAACCTTTCACTGTTAACAGAATAATTGAGCTAAAATTTACAATTTCACTAGTAAATGTCATGGTCCCAAAATAGTTAGCCAAAAGTCCATGAACTTGATTAAAAAAATATGAATTACTGAATTAGTAGCCAACATGTCATATTCCTCATGTAGTGTACATGTATCTTGATTTTATAATATTTCATTATGTTTTCATAAATGAAATAGCCATTGTTTAATTTTAGTTATCAATTATACTGATTCTAGTTGTCAATGGCTATTTAGACTCACTGTTATTGCAATATATTGTTTAATACAAATGTTGTTATATACATAATTGAATTGAAAACAGGTTTCAGTGTAATAAACAAATTTTGGTAAGGAGCCGTCAGCCATTTCGATATATCATTATAGCATTAAATGTACTTAAGGTGTATTGCTTGATAAATTGCTTTAAAAAAAACTTGTTTTATTACTAGTATGACTAAAAAGTTATATTTATCATATAAGTTTGTGTTGCAATTCTTGTATTTGTAGACAATAAATGGACGTTAACTGTCATCTCATGACAGCATTATAATGAGTGCAAAATTAAATAAGACAATTTCAGTTTATAATTTTTCATTTCATTTATAAAGTTCATTCAATTTGGTGGTTTCTTGACAAAATAAGTAGGTCACTAAAGTGCATATACTGTTGCAAATCAACATGTCAACAAGGAATGGAAGTTGCACCAAGTTGGCAGAATTCTGTGTATTACCACCTTACAGATGTCATAAATCAAGCTGGTGTCATAAAATAATTGGTCCTGTTTATTGCTGTGCAGTCATGTTATCAGTGATCTACTGTTATCTGAATTTCATCTGTCACAGACAGTAATAAAACAAGCAGATTATCTGTCTGCAGTAATAATTATTTTTTTATAACAGAAAATACAACATACTGCACTAGCAGCAGAGTATGTACAACTAGATTTGAAATCAAATCCAAAATAAATAAATAAACAGTTAAATAAAGAACAAAACTTTGTAATCGTATTCTTTCCCCTTTGCTTTTTAATGGTTTAAAAAAGACTTATTATTCTTAGTTATAATTAGATGCTTTTATTGCACAGATGACATATATGCAGTTTTACCATAAGAAGGTATAATTTTACATAATAATTAATGAATTAGTTTCATATTGTTGACGCTTGATAATTAAAAGTGACTTAATCTGACTTAATCTGAAACTGTTTATTGGTACGTTTGATGAAATCTTCAAATTTTCTCCATAAATGACATCTTCTACATGCCTTCTTGAACACGTTTGTATATGTACAGTAAATGATGATACCCCCATCATTTGTAATGAAAAAAGGAATTTAAAAAGCTGATGGTAACAGTACTGACGAAATATTATGATTCATGAACACTATCAAAGGTACAGAAACTAATGTTTAAAAAATCTGATTATCATGTCATTAAGTGGCTTGACATCTACACTAAATAAATATTCTGTTGTATAAATTTCTATATTTTATTCAGATAGATGAGGTACTGGTTTTTGGCAGAGAGTGAATTGTCTGCAGAATCACCAGTCGGAGAGGCTCCTACAGGCCTTATCGAACCTGATTTGTTGACATCCTGTCATTGTTCAAAGTCTACACAGACTACAGAGGTGAGAAAACTAAAGAATGAATGCACAAAAAATCCCGTTCCAAAATCTTCAAGCACAAATCACAGTTTGTAGTGAAAAGTTAATGTTAACTTATAAACATATGCTGTATTTTTTAATGCTTAGGGGTTTATATGTTAAGCACATCTTTTGTACTTCATTAAGGGAAGAAGCAATTTGATTTCTATCACTTGGCAGGCAACATCATTTTGATCATATTGTTACTTTACATATGTATGAATTGTGTACATATTTAAGTTTATAGCATGCAGATATGCAAGCCACCAATTTCAATCAATTATTATATAATAGTATGTGTGCACTGTAGTATAAACTTATGTTTTAATTTCAGATGGTAGTGTTCGACCAACTAAAAATAAGGGTTTTACCATTAAACCAGAGCGAAAAAACAAAACTGTGCAGGCTATCGCCAACATGGTAGACTCGGTTACTGAACCTGTGATATTTGATTCCGAGTCTGAGGTTGACGGAAACTTTGAACAGGAAGACACTGAAGTTGAAGACACTGAAGTTGACAGCGATTATGATGACTTTGACAGTTCAGATAAGGATCCTGATTGGAAGAGGAAGAAGAGGAGGTTTGGTATGTATTTAAAAAAAACTTGCTTGTAGTATTGGCTTGTTAATGAATGCTTTTTAGACAATCTTCTTTGCACAGTTATACTAATATTTTTAGACTATTTGCTTACTTTATCTTGACATATATAAGTGTGTTGTCCTTAGCTAACATATTTGTACTCTCATTGACACATCTTAGTATATTAAATGTATCATCAAATTTAAACTGGAATTATGTTTGAAACATAATGCATCTTACCATAACATTAATCATAAAATTTAAACTGGAACTATGTTGGAAATATGTCAACTTACTTCATCTAGAACCTTAATTAAAATGTTTAATAATAATAATCTACTTGTATAGTAAAAGCATGAAAACTGACGTTCTATGTATTAGTTTATAAATCTTGTCCATGTATAAATATTTTGATGAGTGCCTTGGCATTAAGCATTAATTATATGTAATTTGATTGGAAAACATTTATACATGTGTCTATTGTAAATGTCTGTGAAATTCCTGTACTCATGTTTTTAAGAAATGAATTCATTTGTTCAACCTGTTTTTGTAGTAATTGTTCAGTAAATGTATAAACCAAATTTAATGTTTTGCATTGTTATGTCATTTCAGGAACAGCAATCCTGAATATCCTGACAGACCTTATTTTGTGTATGAAAGTTGTCTGCTCCCATTACTGCTTGTGTGCAGTGTTTGCCGGAACAAGTGTTCCATTACTCGCAATCAGTTCTCGGGGGCCAGCTCAAGATTTCCACTCTGTGTGGAACCGGCCATACCAGAAACTGTAATAGTGCTCCGACAGTCAATGGGACATCTATCATAAACCTGCTTGGTGCTGGAGCAATATTTTTTAGTGGTGTGCCTATAAGACAGTTTTTGAACGGTCTGGACTTTCTCAAAGTACCTTTTATAAAATACAGAACATTTGCGAGGATCCAGTCATCTTATATCCTATCAACAGTGGATAATGTGTGGAAGAAAACACAGGAAAAAATCTTCCAGACGTGCAAAGGCCGTGCTCTGAGGCTAAGAGGTGACACTCGCCACTGTTCCTCAGGCCATACATCCAAGTATGGATCATACACTCTGATGGACCTGGAAACTGGACATGTTATGGATGTGCAGCTTGTTCAGGTATGATTATAATTTAAAGGGCATAGACATGCCAATAAATCAATATTATTGACCCATAATTGAAACTATCTGAACGAGATCAACACAATGCTTGATTTTTTGTAACATCACAATTAAAATCTCAAATCTATATTGTTATTTAAACAGCAGAACTACATTTACTAAGGAATGTTGTCATAAATATAAGAGTTGTAATGATTGTGATTTGCAGTGGTGCAAGAATTTTTGACACATTGAATAATTATGTGCTTGTCTAGCAGACATATTTTATTCCACATGTTATTATTCAATAACATAATGTATACAATTGTATTGTCACCTGTTGGTATTATGGTTATTATTGTTAGCTCGGCGTTTTCGGAGAAAACCCGAGGTATTGTCATAGCCAGCTCATCGTGTCGTGTCATCCGCCGTCTGACGTCCGCAGCGTTCTAAAACCTTAACATTGGCTCTAAAATCAAAGTGCTTCCACCTACAACTTTGAAACTTCATATGTAGATGCACCTTGATGAGTACTACACGCCAGACCCATTTTGGGGTCACTAGGTCAAAGGTCAAGGTCACTGTGACCTCTTAAAAAAAATTCTGATAAAACATAAACAATGTAATTGCCTTAAAAGTTATATCTTTGTGAAAGTTGTTACGTAAAAGAATCAAGTATGCGTGAATTTTACATTTCAGAGTAATGAAGTAAAGAACGGCAATGCCATGAAGCTGGAGGGCCTCAAGCGGGTACTCTGCAACCTGTCTTCCAACGGTCTACAAGTATCAGACCTGGTTACTGACCGGCATGTCCAAGTCAGAAAGTACACACACAGAGAGGAGATGGGCCAGATTCGCCATTGGTTTGATGCCTGGCATATAGCTAAAGGTACTTGTTTTACTTTGTTGCAATTATGCTTTATAGTTTATACTAGGGTACATGACCACCATGATATGACTTAACTACTGTTGTAAACGGGAAAAAAACATCAATTAATATTAAAAAAACCCCAAATATATCAGTATTACCAATACGTTTTTATGCACCTACATCGAATGATCAGGGGGTATATTGTTTTTGGCCTGTCTGTCTGTCATTATATTTGCGACATTTTGTGTGACTGTCCCAAAACTTCAACCTTGCTCATAAAATCAAAACTCTTTGGTCTAAGTTCCTTAAACTTCACATGTGCATGCATCTCATTGAGATCTACAATTAAACATGGTTTGAGGTCACTAGGTCAAAGGTCAATTTCACTGTGACCTTTACATTCAAAATATGACCTTGTTTCTAAAATAGCTGCCGTTCGGCTTCAAAGCGCAGTAGGGGGCATTGTGTTTCACAAACAAAAAGCTCTTGTTTTAAATATTTGTTTGAGACCTTGCTTAACCAATTCATTTTGTTTTACCAATTTATTTTGTTTAAAGGGTTCAAAAATAAGCTGATTGGACTTGGAAAGAAAAAAAACATGTGAAATAGTAGGAAAGTGGGCTCAGTCAACTGCAAATCACATGTATTACTGTGCGGCTTCAAGTTCTGGCAATGGTGTAATGGTTGCCCAGAAATGGCTGTCTATCGGAAACCATCTTTCTGACATACACGAAGGTCACTGGGACTTGTTTCCAAAGTGCCTTCATGGTCCAATACAGAGGGTATGGATTAAGAAAGGTACGGTGAAGTATGTTGTAATAAATATATGTAGTTTTTTCCGAAGTCAGCCAATAAATTACATTTAATAATGAAATGCGTATTTTGATCATTGACAATCTTTCATGGTAAACTATTTAGGTTGTATGAAATAATCAACCTTAACTCAATAATTATGGAGTTTTCATATCTTATGTCTGCTTTAAAATATTTCTTAAACAATTGCTTATGGATTTTTTTAATTTATTCTACGCAATTACTCTACAAAGGCCTTAAAAGTTATGTTTGAACTTTTTTTCCCAAAGAAGATCTTACCAAATTTAACATTGAAAAGAAATATGTAAGGCCTGTATTGAAGATCATTCATTTTCAGAAAAAAGTTGTTTTAGTTCATAATTATTTCATTTACATTTATTGGTTTATATATGTTCAATGACATGTGTTGCCAAGAAAGTTATACTATTAATTGTCTTTAGGCTCGAAGGCGCATAAAGAATTACTGTTGGTCATCTGAAACAAACGCCTTCTCTCTGACATCCAAATGTTTTCACCAGCTGAACATACTACAATGCTGGAGGCACAACACAAAGTGGTCTGCCTATTCGCTCCGAAATTTGTCAGCTTTTCATATGCAGCAATGAAACAGAGGTATCAATTGTGATGTATTTATATTATATCTACATTAGAGCTAGCGAAGAAATGCTGTTTTTGTCATTCATAGTTCAGGGTAGAGGGGTAATATTTTCACAAAATATTCAACATGTGAATAGAATAAAACAAATGAATTTGTCTATGGATCAATAAACTATGATGTTGAGGTATTATTGAAACCATGAGTTGATAATAACACTGTTTCGATAAGACCAAATAGTTGTTTATTGACCCATTCAAAACTTTAAGGCAGAAATTAGTGTAATTCCTACACGCTTGATAAATATTTGTGCAATTTAATAGAACTATATTTGATTATGCTGTTGTCAGGTTTTTTACTTTTCTGCAATGGTTGTAGAAATACTTACAACCAAAAATAAGCTTTATTTCGAGTAAAATTACTATGCTTAATGAATCATAAATATTATCATGGGCAGTTAACAAACAATCAAGTGCACATGAGCTTCATATGTCTATACTGCACATGCATAAGTTGTGAAAATGATTTTGAGTTCATTTTTGTTTCATAAAATAGTATTTGTTGACCTAATTTGTGATTTAAGGTTATTATTTTGTACTCCAAATTGCATATGGCAGCCCTGCATTCAGTATCTAATGCGCACAGAAAACATGCGGAGACGAAGAACGGTGAAAAGCGAATTTCGTACCCAAAGAATAAGGCGGGACACCATGTCGTGAAACCTGTTAAAGAAGCCTGCAATTATGGTATGGTCCTTCTAAGCGTAGTAGGAAAATTGCGTTCTAATACATGTGCAGAAACCTTATATGTGAAAATGACCAAGTTAACTGTCATTCAAATGTTGTTGTTTTATACAACCTAATAGTATGTGTATTTCATGTATTTGTTCAATGAACATTGGTATAACAACATTATGTATTGTTATAACAATGTACATTGAACAAATACATGAAGTAATATTTGATGAGTACACAATAAAGTAATATTGATGAGTACACAATAAATCTTGATACATTTTTCAGATTATGTCTCAGAGCTCATGGCTGAATTGCTGCGATTGATTATAATTATTTTCCATGACCCATATCAAAGATTAACTTTTCATACATAGTTATCTTTTTTGGAAACAGAACAGAGAAGAACAGCCTATTTAGAAAGACTTTAATAATACATGAGTGTCTTAATAAAGTAATGTATCTCGTAAATATATAACAATGTCGTACAAATATAAAGTTACTAAATGTTAAGACGTTTTATACCCGTACTATATTTGAATTGATGTTTAGTATTTGGTAAAGAAATCCATATTTAAGCTCCATATGTGACTACAATAGATGCGCAGTCTATTTCAGACACATTTTGTGTGGTCAGCTTTTGGTGCTTACAATAGAAAAAGTAAACGCTGGCGCCATGTATTTGAGTCGGTTAGAGGTAAGTATTTTCAAATATACGAGAACAAAATATTACATGTAATGTTTTTTTACAATTTATTATTTGTTAGTATTAACATAAGTAAGCACTAACGGTACTTTTTCAAGGTAATGCTATTTACATAAACTTCACATTTGATTATTTACTTATTGAAAGTGCAGAGTAATACTTTAACATGGTTCACAATTATTCAATATTATAACAGATCGTATACATAAAAAGCAAGTTTTAGTTTTACGTCATTCAAAATAATAACGTATAGTCATGTGACATCAATTACTCCAATTATCAAACCAATTTTATGTATATAATACGTGTCCACAAAGGGATGTAAATGACTGGAAGTAATTTATAAACGTTCTCATTACACCTTAGTTTAATAAGCTAGCATTAAGCCAACAATTAGTTGTCCCATATTAAATAATCATCCAAACCCATCGGGGGTAATTGTCGTTGCGATAAACCGTTGTTCGAATGAGTATACTCGCAATAGACAGACTTGTGAATGCCATGGGGATTTGTTTACTGTCAATTATATACCGATGGCATGTATTTCGGTCGTTATATACGTTGAATAACGGAAAAACGAACTTTTGATATACTGTTTACTTTATGCTCAATTCAGTAAAATCAATATTAAAGTAAAATCAACTTAATACTTGACTATGTTGTGAAATAAAGCGTTACACTAAACAGTTCGCATTGGTGACCGTGCCCAAAGAATCGGGCGAGAAGTAATGATAATTTTATACAAAATAAAAGTTTTTCTTCATTTGTTTGGCGACACGCTGCCATGTGCTTTCCTGATTTTTGGTATTTGCATCTACCTGCCAGACTTTCAAATCAACCATTAATTTGTTTACGTATGCGGAGTTTTCTGACAAAAGTGTAATGAGGGGCATCTGTGCCCTATGTACATACATCTAGTTTCCTATACGCTTTCAGATATTTAACTGACTTTTGGAGTGTATGTCAAGCTTAATGCCTTACACATCAACTTTGAGTTTCGTTCCGCTCCATTGATTTGTAACGAAGTTCAGGGCATTGGACTTTCTCTAAAAAGTGAAGTAGGAGTCAATGTATTTCACAAACACAGCTCTTGTTATAATAATTTTCAAAACATGTGAAACAGTTCTTTCAAAAGCAAAACTGTATGGTTAAGTCATTATATTAACTGATAAGTTTGTACTATTGCTCGGTATTTTATCGTTTAATGCGGATGCGTCATATTTTGCCGATCTTTAAAATATACATAGATAGGCAGTAAATACTGTGTTTCTTAATCCATGGTCGCTTTCTTTAAAAAACATCACTGCAATAATTTAATTACACAAATGTACTTTTTGAATAGCTTTGAACAAATAATAAGGTAGAAAAAATGTATCCGCCCTGTATATCGAAACCAAGAAATTTTGAAGAAAAAAAACTCGCTACCACTACATTATGCAGGTGTTTGATCTTATTATGTGGTTAAAAACCTATGTCGGTAGTTCGGGTTCCTGTTAAATAATCAATGAAAAGCGGACAAATACTTTCCATTTGTTACGATTTTGATTGATGATTACCAACAAACAAACATATTTTTAAAACTATTTTCTGTGTGATTGAAAGTATCGCGCCGAAACAGTCAATATTATCCCTTAAGTCTTTACTGTATCTTTTTGTGTCTAGTTTACATATTTTAACAAAATAAACTTTAATATTAAATTATATTTGCACAGTTGTGGAAACTGTTAGTTGATTTAAAAAGTGTACATAACAAGGAAGGTATAGATTTTTAACAATAAGACGTAGTTAAAGTTTTATTATACACAATGTTATGAAATTTTGTATAAAGTTTGTAAATCCGAAATGTAAGTTATTTCGATAAAATTATGATGTTACGAAACCAAAAATAAGACGTTTTCTTTGTGAAATGATCATGTTTTATACTCTTTCTTCAACAGACATTCTCTCTTTCTTATTTGACATGTTATGCTTAGAGGATACAATGATGTCAATGGTTTTCTATATCTGGCCTTAGACGTCACCAATCTTGTCTTAGACTCACGAACACAGACTTGACTTAAACTCCAAGCAAAAAAACTAAAACCCGATATAAATACTACCAATAATATACTTCACGTAGTGATAATACTATAAATACTATAAAAATTGAAACAAGGCGGTTTAGAAACTTAAAGATCGAAGAAAGACCATGCCTACTGTGTAAATAACCCAATCAAGTCGAAACAGAATACCATGTCGTATTAGAATGTCCATTCTTTGTTTAAGCTTATATTTTTTATAATTGTGTTTCAAAGATACAACCAAACATAACTAACATTCCGTATAGCGATAGGCTTGCATGTATGGTGACTGATAAGATACTTATTTATAAATCTATATTGTTTATTCAAGATTGCTATATAAAACGCTCGAAAGCATTATATAAGTCCGACAGACTTTAATAAAAACATATCAATATTCAAATTATACTTCATATGTAAATAGTATTACTTATTTTTACATGAACTTGCAATACTTTGATTGTAAGTCCACTTGTTAATAATAAACAGAAGTTATTGATCTAAACTGTCTATATTTATACTTTAAACAATTTCACCCTTTTTATTATATTGATATTTCCTGCACTGTATTGATGATATTTTATGACTACACCATAACATGTCAACTTAGTGACTCCTAAGCCATATCTGGGTAGTTCAATGTTTTGTAAATATTTGTTTATAATAATATTGATCGTCTTATTGCTGTAAATATCAATGATTGTATATGAACTATGCGTCACTTTAATTAAATAAAATATACATACAAACAACGAATAATGATGAATGATAAACATATTGTGTTACAGAAAATACTTCAGAGATTGAATAGTTTCATGCTTCACTTGTTCTTACGTCCTGATGTAATTTTCCAGTGTAATGTGAAAGTCAAGTTAGACTCCACGGAATTCAAAGCACTCGTTAGCACCTCACAGCATCAAACCTACTCTGTAGCGTCAGTGTTAGGTCTAAGACTTGTTTGTTGATTACGGGCCTCAGGTTTTGTCATACCTCAGCTATCAGTCATTTAAGCCTGTCTGGAGAAACACTTTTGTAAAGCGATAATTATATTAAACTTGATCCGTATGCTGATCTAGTGTTGTTATTTTGTATATGTGTTACGGTTTTATATACTATACAGGTAAAATGGTTTGTTTCATTATAGTATTTACGGCATTTTTGTTTAAGTCGCGGGACGCGTTAAAGTCTTATGTGTTTCATTATTGGAAAAGGATATTTGTGGACTAAAATGGTTGTGTTAAATAGCCAAATCAATGTCAATGAACAGTTCTTCGAGTTTTTTTGCGTCATTATTCCACATAACTACGCTACAGTAGTGTTGTTTAGGTAATAGACCATTGAAAATGACAAATATTTTTATATGTTCTCTAAAATTACCAAACAATAACGCTTATATTTGGAAATAAGTACGTAACATCTATTGACTTCATTTTGAATTGGTACATGCAATTATTCGACTGAGGTATTTTAAAATGCCATACCCTTTGTAAAACAACGGGAACGAAGCAATAGCGTGTACTTATAGATAGACATCCTATAAAGGAATCGTTTACACTATAGGTTACAAATACTTGTTTTTTTTTAAATTGATACCAGGAGGTTATCAAAAGTAACATAAACATACTATTTTGTTACTGAGACATGAATTTTGTGGTGTGCGGAAAGTTCCTATTTACTGCAACTACCACCAGTACTACCATCAAGAACACTAACGGCAACTGCTGCTGCTATTACTAGTACATAGACAAGATCGCGGTGGTGTAGTGGATGAGATGTCCGCCTAGCGACCGGGAGTTTGTTGGCTTGCTCCCTACTCGGGGAGCGTTCTTATTTTCTCCTCCTTGGACACCAAGTACCGATTCTTCCCAGGAAAACGTACACAACGTACCCTGTCAGTAATAATCGATCACGATTGTAGACAGTATAAAGTTGAAGTGTGCAAATACTGTTTTCATTTATTGATACCAGGGGGGTATCAAAAGTAACATATACACACTATTATGTGTTACTGAGACATGAATTTTGTGGTGTTTGGAAAGATTAATTATTATACGGACATCCCTGCGTAGTATGCCTTGGTATTGTGATACGAAATATTTCGGGTAGTACGCGTTGATATTGCGATGCGGACATTCCTGGATAGTATGCTTTGAGATTGCGATGCTTACATTCGTGGATAGAATGCGTTGATATTGTGATACGGACAATCGTGGATAGCATGCCTTAAGATTGCGATGCTTACATTCGTGGATTGAATGCGTTGATATTGTGATTATGAATTACAACATAATGTTATAAAACGGTTCGAATTGCATAAAGCTTTATATCAGATATTACAAGTGTTTGCAAATTCGATCAGCATGTTTTTCATCAGTTTTCAAAATGGGGCAAAGGCTCTTTTTATTGGCAAAAAGCGCGTTGTTCTGGCTAAAATTGGGAAAGTAACTGTATTTAACATACTTAAAATACTTTTATTAGCAAGTGGGCCATAAGGGCATAAATTGGTCACCTCAGTTTGAGATAAACATGTTGTCAAAACTTGACCTGGTTACCTAGTTTGTAGAAACAGGCGACGTGGCCGAGATATCGTCTAAAATAACATTCTCACTAAGTTTTTGTTATCAAGATTGAGTCATTATTCTTGCCTAAATAGGTGTAACAAGATTTTGTCTGAGATTTGATCAGGTGACCTTATTTTGTACGCATGTGGCCCTGATTTGCGCTCGACATATTTGTTTTAAAGATTAACAGACAGACAATGGCATTGGAAAATACAATCAGTACATATCCATGTAAACAAAGCAAATTTTTAAATAATCATGTCAATAAGCTATAAGCAATCAATAACCATGGGAAGTGCAGAACTTAGTATCTTAACGGAGAATGTGCTCACCATATTCGATGTGAGTTAACTATTTGAAGTTTAAGTATTACTAAAAGAAATATAGATTGAATTAAGTATTTTATCCCATTTTCACCGCGACATTGACGGTATAACACGTTGTGGAATATACTTGCTTGTATTCAACACTGTGGAATATACCTATCGCGTGCACGGACTACTTTTTAAATGACGTCATGCGATATGCGCTAAAATTAGGTCGATATTGTTTGGTTCATTTATCGAATTTTAAGGTCACCCATTAGAAGAAAATGTGCATATTTTGCAGAAATATATATATATGACATATTCACCAAAAGAAATGCTGAAATAATATATAAAATTACACGATTTTTGTTTTGTTATTTTTTTATTTATATTTACTTTAGTCTTTACCACTGAATGATTTTTCATAAGAAACAAAGTCGACAAAACTTAAGCTTCAAAATTATACGACCTTCAACCTTGAAATATAGTCATATGACATAATTTTTCGCCATCCGTAAAATGAATCAGCTGATTGATGGCGTTATAAAATAACATACTTATTGCGTCATTTTCCCCATTGTTTTGACGATTTATTATAAACGCGACTTATTTCACATGTTTTCTACATGTACTGTATGTCGAACTTTCTGAATTGTCAATTGATCACATTTTCCTTTTTTCGTGTAATGTGCATTGTTTATAACCAAAGCATATACTTTTGACATTCAACTTAAATATTAAGAATGTACAACAAGCCATACACATATCGCACAGTTCATGAATAATCTGCTATGTTTGCGTTCCTATTTAATTCACGTTAGGCATAGAGCTGTGTAAAGTATAAGATAGTAAAAATAGCACCACACTGGAATTGGGAACGTCCCATTTTATACACGGGTAGTTTGTACTCATTTATCTGTTGTGTACTGGAATGTTTTCCATTCTTTGTGTATTTATATATTAGATTATTTTCTCGTACATTAAGGGCATTTACCATAGATAAATAAAACATTGTGCAAGTTTAAACATAATTATGTTTGTATGCAGAAATCTGCAAATGCAACCGAGTTTACCAACGGCTATTATTAGATAAACTGCTCCGGTTCATTTGAACAGCAGTAATGTAGAGTACATGACGTAGCGTGTGACGAAGAAGAAAGTTTATCGCGTTCATAAACTCATTTGAATAAAGTGATAGAATGGCATAAGGGTCCTTATTTTTATGCTAAAATAATTATTAAAGACCCTAGATGCAAAATCGTCAATTATTGAGTTAAATGGATTATAAGATGGATTTTAAAGGATAATTAAAGGTAAGATACTAGTTCTTAAATGTTTTGATTTTTGTTTGTACTTTTGTCGTTCCCTGTTCTCGGGGAAATGATTTTAACATGGGCGCCATTGATGCATCGGATCACACACGGCATTCCCATAACATTATATAAAAAACACGTTCTGCGCGTCCTTAAATTCGTCGTCCGAAGTCGGAAAACGTATTGCCCTGTATATTTTGTCAAATAAAGTGTCAGTCGCTGCAATTGTCTGTCAAAATTGTCAAGGTTTTCGATAGCTTAAGAAACTTCAGCGTACAGTTTATTTAGTATTGACAGACCTGTACAAAGTCGCGCCAGTCAAAAATCATAAAAGGCGACATTTAAAGTTATGGTAGCCAGAACTAGGTCGTCGATGGTGTAGTCCTACATGTATGTTGACATCGACAGCATTTTGTCAGGAGTAATGGCCGCCATATTGGATTTTGATAATTTTCTTTCGTAAATAAAATAAATTATAGTAAAGTAAAATCTTCTTTTCGCGGTCGTACTGCGTTAAAATTCGCATATTGCGTAAAATAGAATGTAGGCATATGGTGATATTTTTACTTGTTTTACAGTTTGTGTGTGAATTTTTTAAAGACTATTTTGCGTACCAGAACAAATACATGTATATCACTACGCATGGTTACATTTGTTAGATTTTAAGCGCTTTTATGACTGAATTAAAATTATTGTTAAGGTTATAAGATCTATTTATGTTAAATGTCACGTTGAAAAAATCAAATGGGATAAATAGAATACTAGGATTAGCGTTGAATACAGAAAAGTTTATGTTGCTCGGCTCGAACACCGAAAGCGCTCGCCAAGGCTCGCGCTTCCGGCGTTCTAAGCCTCGCAACATAAACTTCTCTGTATTTAACGCTAACCTAGTATTCTCTATATTACTTTTGATAAATACCAATTAAGCATTAAATAAAAATAATTAAATAGTAACGACAAACTTTCGCAGACAATACATTTAATTTGATAATCCTATTGGCATTTAATAGCAGAAATTATAAGATTACATAGTTAAAATTGATCATTGAAAATAATGTTTATATAATGCTTATTTTAAAATCTAATATATTCACAAGAAAAAGCGCATCTGAAAATATGATATCATTCGAGGCGCCTGTTTGCAAATTTGTCCTTGCATATCTGCTGCCAGTTAATGAAACAACCAACATCAAACCTGCTATGGAATTTTTTAATTACTTTTTGGGCATACACACAGTTTCTAAAAATTACAAAGTGTTGATATAGATTCTATAAAAATATACGAACCGTACTAAACTGGTTAAATTCTTTCCCATCGTCTCTGTATCTGAATGGAACACTCTCTCCGATGACGTTAAAATGCTGACTCCACCCACCAATTTAAATGGCTAATAAACAGATACCGGTCGATTCAAAATCCTGCATTTACATACGGCGAAACACGCCCTTGATAGCTATAAACGCGCTTATCAACAAACTATAGCGCCTTAAATAAACATCTTTTCAGAAGCAGACGTCTCTTTATGTCTCACTGGATCAACTGAAACACCGTTTCATTATGTTTTGGAATGGAGACACTATGTGCATATTCGCGAAGAACTTTTATATACTATATCCATATATTCCGTCGCATCTATTGAAATTATTTCACGTGGGGCTGATACCATTCACAACCAGAGCAATGCAAACAATCCATGCAGTTCACAAATATGTCACAAATAGTAAATGAATTTGTGATTTAATGATCTTCCCTTTTTCACTGTATTTGTCAACTTGTATTCCTGCCTTTCCTTACACTTTTTGAATCCCGCCAGAACTCAATTTATTTAGCTCGAAAATTATTATATCCTGGTTCTTCCTAATGATATAATGAGAACCGATAATATTCGTTTTGCCCATCTGTAACTATATTTAATTAAAAAGAAATGAACTGTAAACGAAAATTTCCTTTGTTTGCAATAGAAGATCCTACGGAACGGCCATATATGTCGCTACTAAGATAAGACTAAATTGCACAATTTTAGGTAGAACTATTTTATTTGTCTATGAAAACGTAGAGAAAAAAACATGTTTCATACGCATTAACACGTTTTCTTATAGAACAACGCGACCGCTTATTAAGATATGGCGTTGTTACTCAATAAAATGTTTGAATGTTAATTTACAAAACAAAACACGAATATCATGTTCTTACATGACAATTTGGAAAACATAATTTTAGACAAACAAAGTCGCTAGTGTTCATGATTTGATTCAATGCATATCATCCAGATCACTTTTTAAAAAGGATAAGTGTACGTCATTTTATGATAATAAGGATTGGTTAAAGCAATCTAAGTTACATAAATATATTGCGATTCACATTGCTCTCTGATGTGAAACATGTATTTATTCTCTCTTTTTCTCACGTTTGCACTGAGTATAGTTTCAATTATTGCGTGCTGAACCTTTACAAGTTTAAATATTTATAATTTAGCATTTGTCTACATTGGGGACACACTTAGTCGTCCCGTAACGGAAGTCATTTGGCAATATTCTATGCAAAAAAGAATTTTTCTTCACAACATTTGACACATCAAGTTCGTTCAAGTCAGGGAAGTCAGGCGGATGTGGAAGTTTTCCGACAGTTGTAGTGAAAGTGCTAGTTGTTGATTGGGATGACGTCGACGACGATAAGGCTGATGATACTGCATTTGACGGTATAAGTTGTTGATTGACGGTCAAACGGAACGTCAAACATTTTTTTTAAATGTTAGATGCAATGGTGTTTCGTTTATATAAACATATGTTTTTTTAAAGCTGCTTACGACAAGGAATGGAACACATACAATTCAAGACTAAATATTCATTGTATAGTTTGTATGCATTTTTCCAAGCAGACTCATTGTGATTTAAAGTTGATCGATCACTGAACACGCAACACAAGCCTATCAGCACTTAAAAAAATATTTAGACATTAATATACAACAGCGATAACCGAAGAGATAAGCTTTTGACATTTCTAGTTATTCCTACGTGTAGACTGAAAGAAGGTTGAATTTTGCCATGATTCGAAAATCCATGGGTATCATACTTTCCTTGTCCTTTTAATAATCTGTGATAATAGATATTTACAACGTAAAACTTAAGTTGCAAATTAAGAGTAGAGTTATTATAGATCCTTTACTTGTCATGATCCTTTACTTGTCATCCTTTTATGTGAATGGATATCACATGAATGGGCAGATCCTATGTACAACACCAATTCAGGGTTGCCACCAACCTGATGAAATAAAATTCCTTGACTTTTCACTGACTTTTCCCTGACCAAATCTTGGTTTTCACTGACTAATTTCTCGACATATTCGGCCTCCTCCTCCCCATACAGCCGACCAAATCCACCCATTTAATGTTTTTTATTTTATTCTTTAACATAAAATATTTAACAAATAACAAAGCAATACTACTTGTGCACTAAACTATGCATGATGCAAGGCTTTATAGTACAGTAAATACCACAAAACCAAAGATAAAAATGTTAGGCATATACAACCACCACATAATATGATTATGTCTCAAAATATATTAACAAAACATACTTCTATAGGTAAATACGTGTGATGTTAGTTATGGCAATACAATAGTAGCAAAGCACCTATGACACAAAAAAAGATATAAAAAAATATATATATATTTACATGCTTGAACATGCTTTACACATGTTAATGTTTTATGTACATAGAAATAGTCAAACCATTTCAAATAAAAAATACACTGTTGAATCTACTAAAACAAATGATACCTGTAGAATGCCATAGCCACTAAATAACTTGCATCGACCCAAAATTTTATTTTTCCCTGACTTTTCACTGACTATCTGAAATTTCATTTTTCACTCACCATTTTTTTTTAATTCCCTGACTTTTCACTGACCTTGGAAAAAAAATCAAATTTTCCTGAATTTCAAGTTAAGTGGCAACCCTGCCATTCAGAACAGGACAATAAATTTAACACAACATTTTACATACAACGATCAAAGCTGGCGTCACCACCTTGGAACAGTGAATGCACATCATTGGTGGCCAAACTCGGAGTACAGACTTGCCAAACCTCAACCGTAGCATAGAGCATTTCTAATAGCTGTATATTATATTTAGTATTTTAGCTATTGCTACGTTTGACTGTTTTGTTTATTGCCTGCACAAGACATATATACGGGGAAATATAAAAAGATATACAAATATAAATATTAAAGCTACATATGGGAATTTTTGTTCCAAAATGCGTTTCAAAACTGCCTATATACATGTCTAACTTACCCACACAGAAACCATAACTGCAGACCTTTTTAACCGATTTAGTGTTGCAAAGAATTGCATGATTATAATCAAGATCGTCATTATTATTTGAGTTATTATACAACCCGTCTGTACCTGTCTGTGTTCCGCATAGACGAACCAGTCTTTATAGGCTTAACCATTCACTGCGTAGACGAAAATGCCATGTCAATGCGGCGACATGTCTATGAGGCGACACGACTATGCGGCGAAACGTGTATAAGACGACACGGCTATGCGGCGACACGACTATGCGGCGAAACGTGTATCAGACGACAAGACTATGCGGCGAAACGTGTATAAGACGACACGGCTATGAGGCGACACGTTTATTAGGCGACACGACTATGCGGCGAAACGTGTATAAGACGACACGACTATGCGGCGAAACGTGTATAAGACGAAACTGCCATGCGGCGACACGTCTATGAGGCGACACGACTATGCGGCGAAACGTGTATAAGACGACACGGCTATGCGGCGACACGTCTATGAGGCGACACGACTATGCGGCGAAACGTGTATAAGACGACACGACTATGCGGCGAAACGTGTATAAGACGACACGGCTATGCGGCGACACGTTTATGAGGCGACACGACTATGCGGCGAAACGTGTATGAGACGACACGACTATGCGGCGAAACGTGTATAAGACGACACGGCTATGCGGCGACACGTCTATGAGACGACACGAGTATGCGGCGAAACGTGTATAAGACGACACGGCTATGAGGCGACACGAGTATGAGGCGACACGACTATGTGGCGAAACGTGTATACGACGACACGGCTATGAGGCGACATGGCTATGCGGCGACACGTCTATGAGGCGACACAACTATGTGGCGAAACGTGTATAAGACGACACGGCTATGAGGCGACACGTTTATGCGGTGTCATGTCTATGTGGTGTCACGTTTATGTATCGTTTCGCCAATGTTGCGTCACGTATATGCGGCCACACATTAACAAATTAATCCACGTTTCCAAGGCGCTTAACAGGAAGGCACCCTTCGATTTGATTATCTTTAGCTATTTTACAAGCAATATTTAAAACAAGCCCCTAAAAATTCTCGAAACTGTCAAGCTCCGTTGGTGATCTTTTTAACCACAAGGTCATTGAGATTTTCATATATTTTTAGTTTAACTACGATGCTTTGGAATATGGAGGTTCGTGGCCAATATTATGAACATTTGTTCCACATATTATTAAAAAATATTTTAAAACGTTAATTAAAAAAGCATGCAGGATCGCACATGCCTTCTGAAATTACTAGAAAGGATTCCAGCAACAATGAAAACCGAAACAGCTTGCCCCAATGCACAGTTCGATATTCGTTATCTGGATCTAAACCAACTCACATAATCCAACGGTACAAACAATGCTGACCCATTTAATCAAGCGATGATAGTTGCTTTCAAATAATTACGGTTAATAAAGTACGTGATTTTGAAAGATTTTAAATTGGGGCAGCTTGATTTGTACCCATGTGTGTTTCATTATTGTTGCTATATTATTGGATCTTTTGTTAGTTATTTAAAACTCAATCTCGAAGAAAATTAAATATATAATCTGTAAAAATGTGTCATCCGCCAACTGGTTAAATATTTCAGATTTAGACTGAGGTTCGGATCGTCCCTCGTGCGCTTATTCCCCAAGAAGGGCAGTAATACTGTAATTCTATTGGTCCTCACACCGGCATCTAACAAGAGTTACCTCCCGTACATCAAGTGGACGATATATACTAATGAACCAAAAATGTATAATTTAGTCATTTTATCCATAACTTGGATAATTTAATGTTCCTTGATAAATTGAAATCTAGACCATATCGTGATCTTACAAAGTAATTTGTGTAAACGCATAGCTTAAATACTGCATCTTATATTTTTACCAAATTTGTTCTGCAACATATCACTTAGTTAGTGTTCGCTCTGAAAAATAGTTCACTTAATTTTTTAATAAACACCGATCGGAATTGTTGTTGTGGGTTTCTCGTACTGTTTCACAAAAACACCACTATAAATAGAAACTGCTTTTTGAAAAATCCATGGACGCCTTTACTAAGTCAGTATGCTTTTTGCCGAAAGCCTGCAATATGCAACATATTTGTAATGAAATAAACACATGCTATGAATGCAACAGCATTGAAAATCTTGTTTCATAAAATCCTATAAAATATGATGTTCTTATAAACTAGCTTTTTTAATGTACTGAGGGAAGTAATGTGTGCTTTTCAGAAAAGATAAGTATAATTTTTAAAGTATTATATGACGAAAAGAAGTATCATTTTCTTTTGTATTTTGAAAATATTGTATAAGTAAAGGTTCATAACTAAAACATAAAATTAATACCTAAATTTAAGAAAAGAGAAAAAGTAACATCGGGAAAATTATTGTACCACGTGGCGCGGTAACCATTACGTGGTTGGTTTAAATGACATGGATTTGATATCGAGCTATATTCGAAACCATTCAAATCTCTGCGCGGATGATATGCGATATGATGTCACGTGAACACCGCAAGTATTAAGTATAAAACTTAAACTTCATACGCACTCTGCAATCATATCTTGGACAGACAAGTTGTGTGGCGACATTTGTTTTCCGTTGTGATATTAGAACATTGGTCAGTAGTTAATATTCTTAATTTTTTATTGCATTCACACGCGACGGAAAAATTTACAGCTAGTTTATATCAGTAGTATAAACTTTCAGTTTCTTGCAATGGTAAAGTAGTTTAAAAATACTGTTAACAATTTGTTGTTATAAACCTCATTTGTTATGCGGTTTAAACTCTTGTTATAAAAACGTTAGTATTTGCGCAGATTGCGCACTAAACACATCCATAAGCTTGTGTTTTTAACTAAATTTATAGCTTGCACGAAGCTATAAGCTTATGTCTCAAAATCTAATCGTAATTTGTAGTTTACAAATAAATTTACAACTTACTATAAGCAAATGAAGATCAAAACTTCATCGTTGGGTAAACAGACTATACAAGTACATTTGCGCGATAATTTTAATTAGCTTTTATCAACAGCTTATAAAATATTGGAGAAATGTCCAGCAAATAGGCCTGCATTAATGAATGTGTTATTTTTCCATTTATTAAACAATACCTAAAGTAAGCAAAATAGGAAACGTTCATTCTTGTATTCAACAAGTGATCTATTTGTTTTTTAACTTATTGACAATCTGTAATACATGTTAAGAATATGCGTCCCTTTAATGAAATCATCCCTCGAAATCAGAAAAAAATAAAGCGTTTGTAACTCTTTTCGTTGATATTTTATATAAAAAACGTGTACTATGGAGGTTCTTTGCTTTATGTTTACTGTTATAAACATGATTAATTGATTTTGACTGCGTTTTTTTAAATGCTCATCAAACATTAGTTTTATTAAGCATACATGCAATATCTTTACAAATGTTATTTTTTATTCAGAATAATTAAAATTCTTCTTGAGTGAAGTATCAACATTATTTGTATTTATCATTTCGTGTATTAACTGTTTTCGTTTCAGAATAAGGCTCAATCATAAAGTATGGCTTCTCAACTAACCATCGCTATCATCTGTCTGCTACTGGTTGCCCAAATAACGCAAATTCAAACAGATTTCGGTATTAGTGCTATCGCATCCATAGCCGCAGGGGTAATTGCGGCTGGTACCAGCCTTGCGGGAACGACTATTCAAGGTATCTCTTCATTGGGCTACAAGGTTACCATGGGCATGGAAGTGGAAAACTGGACAAAGTTTGCACTAATGAGTCCGCATGTTACACGAAAGAGTGGAGTAATCCAAATCCCTCCTGTGCAAATTCGGCCTGCTCAAAAAGAGGGGTTCGTGGCACGAAAGACTGGGTATACGGCTACTGGTTCCTGGGGTGTCGTGTCCTGGTTTGTTGCGGAGAAACGTCGCCGAGTTGTCATAATGTGGTCAGTGCCATTTAATCAGAATCATTACAAAAATATTTTAGCTGTCGGCATAACGAAGGGCGACCATTACCATAATGCCGATTGGGCTGACCAAATGTACTACCGTGGAAGTAACTGGCAACTGGGGTTTGAAAGAGCGGAGTATTACCACAGCTTACCGACCGTGTCTTGGGAAGACACTGAGACAGGGTTGATCGTTGCTGCGACAATGAGTACTTCACATAACGCAATAGTGAATGTCGTCGTCAGATCAAAGAATTTCAGTGACCTCGCAAAACCTATTCGAGATAACCTGGATCCGAATCAAAAGAAGTAAAATAACCTTCACGTCATTAAGTAGAGGTAAGTCTTATTTTTTATGTTTTGTTCTCCACTTACCACATAAATAAATAAAAGTATTTTCCGCATGTAGACGAACGTGTATGTAATGCTGTATTATTTGATCATTAAATGATATATTTCTTACTGTCATCAATTGGTAGTATGTAAATATTTTTGAACTGATAATGAAGAATTTTTTGTTTTATAGCCTGAAGAACGTCCAGTCGAGGTTAATCACGTACTACGGATACGATCAGAGGTTTACAATTTCTTCAAGATTACTTCAAGGCTTTACTTCCATTTTACTGCAAGGCTTTACTTCAAGATTACTTCAAGGCTTTACTTCCATTTTACTGCAAGGCTTTACTTCAAGATTAATGCACAGCTTTACTTCAAGATTACTGCACGGCTTTACTTTCAGATTACTGCACGGCTTTTTACTTTCAGATTACTGCAAGGTTTTACTTCCAAATTACTTCTCGGCTTTACTTCAAATTTTCTGCACGGCTTTAAGAGCTTATATGAAGATTTTTCGTATGATATGTAACATTGCAGTCCTGTAATTTACGATTGATTATGCACACGCAAACATGTGTGTGCGTATATATGTGTGTGTATGTGGGTATGTTTGCATTTCTTGCATTCTTTGATTTTCCACCTGCTTTTGTTAATTAAACTTACATAACAAAATAACGTCTGTTTTAATATTTTTTTTACCTGTATAATGATTTTCATTAAGATATTAATCAATTAATTACATGGTCAGTATAACACAGAAAAAAATAGTCATAACATTATGCAATTACTCTACTTATTATATGATAATGGGATTTATTCAAGAATAATACTTCAGATATGTTCATTTAATCAATAAATTAATATTTACTTATTAAATGATTGTTTTGGTTTATGAAAAATGCATGCACTGTATCACAACAAATAATTCCAAAGTTTACGTCATGAAAATAAAACAATAATACTGTCCACTTTTTTTTATTTTTAAATAAGTTCTTGACCCAATAAAGGACTTAACGCAAGACACAGTCATTGTTAAAACGTACCCATGACTTGTGTTAGTGTTGTATTGCTACTGTCACTGATGTATGACAAACTTAGGCAGGCTATAGATTCGCAAGCATTTCTGCTACTCCCGACGCCTTACCTTTAACAATATCAGCCGACCAATCACAGCCGCCAGTTCTTTAAACTCAGTCCATCGCTCACAGTCGTTTTTAAGAACGGACAAGACATTTTACTTTGTAATGTGTATGCACATCATGCTCTATAGCATTATGTTCATTTATTGTGTCTTTATTACATCACGCGTAACTTTATTCATAGGTAGAACCAGTACAGGAAAGGCGATTGTATTTAATAGTAAACACTAAATTAATTGTTCAACGGTGACTCTCAGTTACATGTAAATGATAGCCATGTAATAGTGTGAATATCGCAAATTACTATGCTTATTTTTAAGTATATATGAACGGGGTAACATTCCCTATTGTTTGCAAGCACCGCCGCTCTTACTTATACTGAAAAAAACATAACAGGCTTAGGAAGAGCAACGAGCAAAGATCCAGCAATAAACATTGGTAGATCTTTGGGCAGAGCAACTAGAGAGTAAACACTATTTTCATTTCAGACAGAAACAATAAGTTTAATTCCACCCTGTCGTACAGTAAACCGTTTAAACTGTCAATGTTGTCAAAACGCAGACTTAAACAAACTGAATAGAAAACTGTGATTGTCGATAAAAATAACGGTTGCAAGTCCTTAAAGAAAAAAAAAACGGTATTTATAATTCTTTCCATTGTTTGTAATTGAGGCAAATAAAACATTATTGGCGCACTTCAAATTATAGTTTACAAATTATTGCACTCGCGCTTCGTTTCACAGATATATTATTTTCGTGATTAATTGAGACCAACGCATTTTTCCAATATTGCGTTTGAATTTTGTATCTACTCTTAGAGAAAGTATGGCCTCATTTCAACCAAACGAGTATGGGTTCGTTTTGCATCAGGAAGTTTGAATCAATACGTTGAGGAAACATATTTATGTCAAAATGTTCAAACTAACCTTACGATTAAGTAATAAACCCTTGTATATCTATATCGATTCATAATTTACACAATTCCATACCCGTCTGATATTAATTATATAACAAATAATACGATGAGATGTTTGCCATTTAAAAGGACTTCTTTCTAAATAGTAACGAAGAACAAACAGGCCGGATAAATATATATAACATAACATAACATTTATCAGGCATAAAACAGCATAGTGCAAATGTATAGCCTATACACGGTATGTGTTTGAGATAGCAAAGACATGGTACTTCACAGTACATGTATTTGAGAAGTACAAAACAAAACGATGAATACGAATAGTGGGTAAAACAAAAAAGAAAAAAGGCATGTTTCCTCAGTTCATATATATAGTACGTAGTCCTGAACATTCGGTTTCCCACGATGTTAGCAAACATATAAAATACATAATATATGCATCAACAAATACTAGTGTCGAATGGAAGTTTGAACTCCATAATTAAGATGTTAAATGAACTTCTGTATTTCAAAGTTTATGCGGTATGGCGGCGCATAACTCTGCATTATGTGAATACCATAAGTGTGAATCAGCACAAATACGTTATCGTCTTTTAATTAAAACGTGTTAGTTATAAGTGTTAATGTTACCTACTACTACTGTGTCTAGTTGAATCAATTGATTATTAATTGATTGGTTATGACGGATTAATATGTAAGTTGAAATATTTACTTTTTTTAAACTAAACATCTTCATGACTGCATTTCTGACTCAATAAGCTGTCTGTGAGTTGTTTTCGTTTATCAAATTTCTGAAAGGATTGGTTGTACTGTATGCTTGTTTAATTCCACAAAAAACATATCCCGACACAATTGTGTTTCACTGAGGATGTGCTGCTTTCATTAAGAAAAAGATACCAGTAATTTAAAGACAAGTTGATTGTTTTTGTTTACAATCGGTATTTATCGCGCATGTGCAGTCACTGGTTGGCAAAAGCGCTGGTTACTGATATGGAAAATATTCGAAATTATAGTCATGTAAGTCATGTTTTAAACAAAAAATAAGTCAGAACTTCTAAAATGAATATTTAAACACAATAAAAGAATTAAGAACTATATCACACCATAACAACATTGGCATTGGAATAGATTGTATTGTTATTTTGTTGTAATAATTAGCGTAAATGATCGAAACCCTAAATTGGTCATCAATTTGGAAGCCATAATGCAATATCAATAATCTGTCAAATGTTTTGTGACAGAAATAAAATATTTTTTATTGAAAACCAAATGTTATAAACTATGCGAATTAATATTGGAGCAGTCAAAATAATTATTTTAATGAATTAACCGCGTTAGTTCATGTATACATGTAGTTCAGTATATATTTGGAATACACAAATGTCGGTGGTAAATTGAAGAGTAAAATAAACGTACAGATAATTCATTATATTAAGATAATTATATTAATATAAAACATTATTTTATCCTTTAATAAACAAATAAATAAATAGAGGATATTTGTTAATGTCAGTGTAAGATCGTTTGTTATTTCACGAGTGATCATAGAAAATATATTTTCACGAGTGGCACAGTCACGAGTGAAAATATTATTTTGTATGATAACGAGTAAAAAGATCTTTCACTGACATGAACAAATTTTCTATTTCTTTTATCCCCCCTTTTCAAGCAAATAATTAGCAGCTGTTTCCCTTTCGCTGAAAAGTTACCCTTTCTCCCTTGGCGTGCTTAAATACATTACAAAACACAAGATGACGTCATTAGTGTGACGAAATGAGGTCATTATACTAGCGAAATTCTCCAGTTTAACTCTTTAACAATGTAAATAAACGGTGAAAAGGCGTAAAATAAAAAGAAAATTTGTTGGATTCGGTGGAATCTCGATTTTAAGTCACTCGTGCTAATAGAGAAAAAAAAAAAAAAATATATATATATATATATATATATATATATATATATATATATATATATATATATATATATATATATATATATACTTATTTATGATAATCTAAAAATAGAAAAAAAAGTTCCGAAAATTTGTTATTTTCACCGGTGAAAATTACAATTTGTTTATTTTCACTGCTGTTATTTCACTGCAGAAATGTCATATTTTATCATTAGGTATACAAGAAATATGGGTTATTTGTGTTTTTTGCACATTGTAGTACGCGTATATGCATGTAGCCATGATTTCATCATTTATATGTATTAACATCGTACTCGATTAAAATAAATACTAGTCTTATTTATAAGACGCTCAAATAATTTAGAGTTAATTTTTATATGGGGCAAAATTCTTTGGAATATCCAAATATTACCAATATTAAAAGTAGCTTAATATTTGTAGAACGTCAACACGTTAGACGAAATAAATAACACTGATGTACGATGAGCTTCCTATGTTATTATTAAGGATAAATAGTTTTGTTTTATCAAATTCATTGTTAAACATTGTTCACCACAAAATGACATATCATTTTGATACTAAAATAATCGTAATATAACATGTTTACGAAGTCAGCCTTTTTAAAACAAATATAGAAAGATACAGGTTATCTATACTATACGAGTGGTGGAGATAATGATAATGATGATGATAGTGATGATGACGATGATTTAACATTTATGTTAACCGAACCGCCATTTTATTTGATTAGTAACAGAAATATTTATAAAAAAAACCCTAGTCTTTTGTTCCTTCTAGATTATACAATTTATTTATTTAGATGAAAAAAGTGATAAAAAAACACACACAACTGCATGCATTTTTTAAGGTTCAAGATACAAGTGAAAGCATCATTAATCTTGCTTAATTTCTGGACAAACATCCGCCACCTGTTGGAAACTTGGCGGGGGGGGGGGGGGGCACTTTGGGTCACTTATGTTTATGACATCCGTGTCGGGTTACTTCAGAAGGTAAACCAATGATAATCAAACGGTGTTAACTTTTTACGAGTAGTTATACATTATATACATAGATGGTGACGTCACTACGTAATTGTCACCTCTATACTAAGACGCATCACATTCCCCTGGTTTGGGGAATTATGCTTCCGCCAAAGTAGTTCTGCGTAGGAATGAAAATGTTAATAATGAACGAAAAATCGTTTTTTATTGTGTGTTTAAAACTGAATGTTGTTAAAAGAAATGTTATTTAATTATCTTTAAATGTGAATTTGAATCTCTATTGAGACTGATAGCGATTATCAGAATCACGATTACCTGACCTACTTTCGCTTTCACTTTTCACTTGTTAAAGAAGTGCTACCCGCAATTCCTTTCGCGTTAGTACACAGGTCAGTAAGACCGGTGTGTACACAATGAGTAGTAATACAACTAAATATTGTTTGTGTATATTCATGTTGGACACATTGATTTCATAACTTCAAATGCTTTATAAGCGGAAACAAAAATAAAATCTTATGTTTTCTAAAAAGTTATTTATTATAAATAATTCAATTGAGTTTCAGTGTGTTTTGAAGATTTAAATGATTATGGAAATTACAGTAATTTTCAACATAATGTATATAGATATCAGCGTTATTCCAACCACCTTTTGCCAACCAGTGGGCAGAGTATGTCTGCAGGTGCATGTGACGTCACTCGTAAACTTGTCTATTGGTATTCGCATTGGTCCTTTCATTCAGTAACTTAACATTCCCTATAGACTTGTTTTGATTGTTTACAATCGGTAATTTTCACGCATGCGCATACACTGGTTGGCAAAAGTGCTGGTTACTGATCTGGAAAACAAATCAAATATGCAGTTGGGTTAGGGATTTAGTTCCTGGATTAATCCATTTAGAATCCCTTAAAATAATCCTATTTCAACCTGTCAATTCATCTAAATTTAACCTTTCCCAGCTTATTTTTGCGGATGAATTGCGAAAATTTATGCCTTCAAAGTATTAATCTCTATGGACGGTCTTTAGAGGTGAAAATGGATAAAACAAGAAATCGTCGGAGGCGGGTGATGCTCCCCAAAGGTTTTTTTTGTCATAATATTGCACTATATATTCAGATAAAAGGAAACATCTTGAGGGGCATAACTTTGGACAAAATAATACGATGGATGGTTTAGCAACTTAAAAATGTCAAAGGGCCATAACTCTCTAAATAAATCATCTAACCAGAACCCACTAATAACATGCGCATCTCCTCAAGGTAGTTAAGCTTCCCATAAAGCTTCATATGTATTCCAGTCAGTAGTTGGGGAGAAATAGCCCGGACAAGAATAGCACTATATGTACAGTTTATAGAAAATTTTAAAGGGCCATAACTCTGTGAAAAATCATCTGACCATAACCGGCTGATACTATGCACATCTCCTGTTGGTAGTGAAGCTTCCCATCAAGTTTCATAGAATTCCCGTAATAAGTTGCTGAGAAATAGCTCGGACAAGAATTGCACTATATGTACAATGAAAAATTTCAAAGGGCCATAACTCTGTGAAAAATCATCCGACGATAACAGGCTGATTATATGCACATCTCCTCTTGGTAGCGAAGCTTCCCATAAAGTTTCATTGAATTTCCGTAATAAGTTGCTGAGAAATAGCTCGGACAAGAATTGCACTATATGTAAAATGGAAAATTTCAAAGGGCCATAACTCTGTGAAAAATCATCCGACCAGAACCGGCTGATAATATGCGCATCTCCTCTTGGTAGTGAAGCTTCCCATAAAGTTTCATTGAATTCTGGTCATTAGTTGCTGAGAAATAGCCCGGACAAGAATTGCACTATATGTACAATGGAAAATTTCAAAGGGCCATAACTCTGTGAAAAATCATCCGACGATAACAGGCTGATTATATGCACATCTCCTCTTGGTAGCGAAGCTTCCCATAAAGTTTCATTGAATTTCCGTAATAAGTTGCTGAGAAATAGCTCGGACAAGAATTGCACTATATGTAAAATGGAAAATTTCAAAGGGCCATAACTCTGTGAAAAATCATCCGACCAGAACCGGCTGATAATATGCGCATCTCCTCTTGGTAGTGAAGCTTCCCATAAAGTTTCATTGAATTCTGGTCATTAGTTGCTGAGAAATAGCCCGGACAAGAATTGCACTATATGTACAATGGAAAATTTCAAAGGGCCATAACTCTGTGAAAAATCATACGACCAGAACCCGCTGATAATATGCACATCTCCTCTTGGTAGTGAAGCTTCCCATAAAGTTTCGTTGAATTCCGGTCATTAGTTGCTGAGAAATAGCCCGGACAAAAATTGTGCACGGACGGACGGACGGACACACGGACGGACGGACAGACGAGCGGCGACTATATGCTTGGGGGAGCATAAAAAGATAAACCATACGCAGTCCATATAAGGGATGAATTGGAATGAAAAGACAGAGTTAATCAGTGCCGTCAAAGAGTTAGAGGGTCTTAAAGGGACCGTCAACCGTGATTGACGAAAAAAGAAAAGTTCTAAAATACCGTATTTTTTACAATTATTAGTTTATATTGATTAAAAAATCGCGACTGGTATATTACATTACTTGAAAAAAGTTCATATTTTCAGTATATTCGGTAATAAAATTTCGCGATGTGAAATCGAAAGTACATCGCGAAAATAGGTGACATACCGATAAACACAGTATAAATAACGCAAGTAGATTGATCATTTCATATATAAAATATATAAAATTCACTACGCAATGCACAATCTGCATTCCAGGGTTTACCACGTGACGATGATGATCAATCTACTTGCGTTCTTTATAGTTTAATGGTAGTTACCAGGTACCTGTACCCAGTAAAATTTATTACCGAATATACTGAAAATATGAAGACTTAACAACTTTTTTTAAGTTCGCGGTTGACGGTCCCTTTAAACATTTTTTTTGAGCTGTAGAATTTACTCTTGTCTGTTTTGTGCATATTCAAGCCGCAGGCTTGCTCGCGAGGCGAGCGCTACGTACGGTAACATGTGCATTTGACTGTACAGGTTGTTGTTTTGAAAAGTTTGGTCAGCGCGCGCAATATCCGAACCGGAATCCGGGACTGGAAATGTTCGAAGTAAATAACGGGCGTCTCCTGATTGATCATAATGATAAAGAGAAAAAAAGATCAAATTTACGGCTTTTAAATATTCGTAAACTCTTCTCGGATTTATTGTGCATCAGCATTCTTCGTGTAAAACAGTTGTCTTCATTCCGTGAGTTCCCCGTTCGATGACGTCATCGCCAAATTTAGCACTGGAATTCCCTTGTTTTGGAAATTTTCAAAGTGAATAACCGGCGTCTCCTGATTGATCATAATGATAAAATATATAAAAATGATCAAATTTACGGCTTTTAAATATTCTAAAATTCTTCTCGGATTTATTGTGACTATATTTCGAATAACGCATCAGCATTTTTCGTGTATAACAGTTGCCTTCATTCCTGGAGTTCCTTTTAACTGGTCCCCCGTTGAATACAACCGTTGACTCCGTTGACTATAGTATATAGAGAGTATGCGATATATAAGGGCAGGTAACCAATCTAGAGTTCTCCGTTCGATGAGCCAAGTAACGACTGACGTCGCCGTTTTGTGTGTACATAGCAAGTGTCAACACCGACGGCTACTCGCATTTTTTATTAAAAATAAGGACAAAACCAGAAAGTGCTATTATTTAATTGGACGATTGCCATTGAGGAACAAACACACGATTCGGCATATAATCGGATACCAAACTTTTCAAAACAACAACCTGCACAGTCAAATACTTGATTTCATAATCATTTCACATAGTATGCTCTGTGTGCTTGAGTTCGACCACGTTAAACATGACCTCTTTAATACCAACATTTTTATTTATGTGTTTGTCATTGAAATGGAGGAGATACGACGATTTGCAAACAAGGACAATGTTTGAAATTGTAGATACCCAAAGCATATCAACTTGTTAAAACACGCAATAAAAAAATAACTTAAAAGTATGAGTAGTTATTTGTTATTAATCAAGTGGTGGAAAACAAAGACAATGGCGCTGCAAAAGAGAGCTTAAATTTAACAATAAACAACGTCTTAATTTGACGTCTATTATCTTAAAATGTAATGCGTCGATCTAATTTATGAATGCCCCCTTTTGAGCCCCATGAAAAACAAAGCGCTTAAATACGCTGACTTTTCTTACCTCCCCTGAATACTGCAGCGTCCCTGACAATGTAGAAAGGAGTATTTTCATGGGTGCATTAATTGAATGGTGATTTAAAGAATATAAGCACGATTAATGCATGAAAAATAAGGTAATTGACATAATTTATGTTTTGTTATTCATAAATACCTGTTTAAACCGCATTTTTACGAGAGGTTCATGGAAATACGACTTCTGTTATGAGTTTTCGCGCGAAGGTTGGCGCGTGATGCGAGTGCTGGTATTCGAAAATACGTCATAAAAACTGATCGAGCTTAGGCACCTGATCGAAATTAGGCACACAGAGGATATGTTTATTTTTCTTTCACTGTCTAAGTAATGCATTACATTTAAATTTAAAGGTGATAAATCACATTTAAGTATCATTCCAACATGACCAAACTTTGTTATCTAATCAAAAATTATACATCAGTGGTTATATTCTAGATATATATTCTCTTCTATTGAAAAAAAATATAAAAATTTAGCTTATTTTTTTTGCCTCACAAAATGTCATGATACAAACAAATATTGCTTCCTTTGACTATATCCCATAGACCAGTTGAATGTTATTGTTTACATTCGGGATTTTCCCATACATGCCAGACGTCCCAATCACGGCAGGACAGTCCTGCTTTTGGGATCTTTGTCCCGGCATCCCGATATGAGACGATTTGTCCCGACATTCGTTAAAAACAATGTAAGGTCTATAAGTTCCATATAAAATTCGCTTTTCAAGCTCTTTCTGGCTAAAAATTATCATCGCTAATCCCTTTATTGCCCCCAATTAACAACCCACTTCTACTACTCGAGTGCACCAGTGTTGTTTTGACACCTTATCAGTGATTTATCGGCAACTTATTGATTTGTTCAGCATTCTCACCATGGTGTTTTTATGATAGGGGTCACTAATTGCTATCGAAAGATGTATAGAACAGAAATAAACGCCACCTGCGTTTGTATTTCATGGCCCAATCAAGTTTATTATCCTGTGTATTATACAACCTAAGGTTATAAAACCTGTCAAAACACCGATTTTGTACAAACATTGAAACTCTAAAAATAGTACCAATAAATGTATATTCATAAATGTAATTTCCTCTTTATAAAAACACGAAGTAGATATAAGCATCAGAGTAAACGTGGTCGAAAGACTCAATACTGATAATTCCACAAAACAAAACAATAAATTTGCCCTATTCTTTCTCATAGTAAGACTTAAATAAATAATCTTTCAAAAATAATTAAACATATATTAATATGTGATGAGGATAGTGTTTTTTTTCATCACCGACTGAAAGTGTTAGAGGTGTATTTTATCAATTATAAAACAGCACCCTAAAATGGGGAATACATTACAATGTTGTGGTAATTTTCTTTTCCATTGAATAAATTTTCCTTTCGTTAACATTAATGACAATATTAATAAATTTTAGCATACAAACAGGAATAAAACCTGAATATAATGCAAATTGAACTGTCTTTGCATGTATATTGAAATCTATTTACCAGTGATAAGGAGTGTTATAAATCTAGCATTTTATGCTAAATAAATAGATCTATATAGCCTCTAAACCTATTAGTTCATGCACCTTAAACTTCAAAGTCATATATTTCATGAGAAATCGTTAGACAATAACTAAACTTGATATATACTTTATGATTTATCTTTTGTTTAACAAATAACGAGTGAAATATGTTGGTTGACAGACAATAATAATGGAGTAACGTACCTTTAAACATTCATGTATATCGTAGTCTGCGTCACACAGAATTACCCTATAAGATCGTGCATCGATTTTGATGACGTCACAGCGAGGCCCTGGGATGTGTTTATTATAACCGATTTATGTTTTTGTGAATATGTGTTTATTTGTATTAAATATGTGTTTTTTAGATGAATTTCGTGAATAAACTGTATTGAAAATAATGGTTGAAACAAAACTGGTCTTCATAAACCCGAAATATGAACTGTGATAACTGTATTCAGAGGTCTAGATAAAGTGTATTTACTAACGGAAAATAGGTTTATAAAATTCTATTCACAATGGGGGCATAAAAGGCTGTCACCCCTTCTAATGGCAGTTGTTTTGTGACAAAATCTCAAATTGACGCAGCGAGAATCTTTATCGCAATTGGCCGGTCACGATCTTAACGTATGGTCTCGTGTCATCATTTGGGGGTAAAATTTTCCGCATACACAGCATACTTTAACCGTATTGTAATGCAAAGTTCAGAGTGCACAACACAAATTCGAGACGGGCCTCCAAGGGAAACTACTCTTACAACATTTTACGATCAAAACATTGAGAAACATAGCCGTCTTGTGAAGGAAATGTGCAGATTTTTAACATCTTTTTAAGCTATTTCTTTGGAACGAGGTCAGAAAAACAAACATTATATCATATTTATTGTTTTTTCATCAAGATTGTTGTCTTATCGGCTGTGGAAATTCTCGCGTTAAAAACTGAACAGTTTACGGGCACGTGCGTTCGAATATTGCTTAGAAGTTTACGTCATAAAAGAGTACACGATCTTATAGGGCTGCACGAAGTTAAAGGAATAGAGGATATATTTAATTTATTTAATGCAAGTATTTTAAACCATGTTTTGATTGTTTCTTTGAATGATGGTGTTTTCTACACTAAAGTAACGTATGATCTTTACACGTATTAAATAGCGGAGTTTACATTTGCCGGTACGCCTTAAATCTATTTGTTGTTTGTTTTCATCCTGAACTGTTTTTTGTTCATTAAATTTATTATATTTTGAAATAATTTCAAGTTCTGAGAATTTTGAACTAAAAATGGTCGCAAAGAAGTGCCAAGTAGAGAGATTTTCATGGTCACCATATACCGAGCTATTAGATATATTCCACTCCCGATTTCGTTGTTAGTATAAACAAATATTAACAACAATATAATCGTTCCAAAAATGAACATCCTTGCATGCTAAGGTTTTATTATGCCCCCGGTAGGGTGGCATATTGCAGTTGAACTGTCCGTCAGTATGTCAGTGTGTCAGTATGTCAGTCGGTCTGTCCGTCCATCCGACAAAAACTTTAACATTGGCCATAACTTTTTCACTATTGAGGATAGCAACTTGATATTTGGCATGCATGTGTATCTCATGGAGCTGCACATTTTGAGTGGTGAAAGGTAAAGGTCATCCTTCAAGGTCAAATGTCAAATTTATGGCGTCTGTCCATCCGAAAACTTTAACATTGGCCATAACTTTTTCAATATTGAAGATAGCAACTTGATATTTGGAATGCATGTGTATCTCATGGAGCTGAACATTTTGAGCGGTGAAAGGTGAAGGTTAAGGTAATCCTTCAAGGTCAAATGTCAAATATATGGCGTCTGTCCGTCCGAAAACTTTAACATTGGCCATAACTTTTTTAATATTGAAGATAGCAACTTGATATTTGGCATGCATGTGTATCTCATAAAACTGCACATTTTGAGTGGTGGAAGTTCAAGGTCAAGGTCATCCTTCAAGGTCAAAGGTAAAAAAATAATAAATCAAAGCGGCGTTCTCATGAAGCTGCACATTTTGAGTGGTAGAAGGTCAAGGTCATCCTTCAAGGTCAAGGTCATCCTTCAAGGTCAAAGGTCAATTATTTTTTTTAATTTCAAAGCGGCGTTCTCATATAGCTGCTCATTTTGAGTGGTGGAAGTTCAAGGTCATGGTCATCCTTCAAGGTCATCCTTCAAGGTCAAAGGTCAACAAAATAATTTTTAAAATTTCAAAGCGGCGTTATCATGAAGCTGCACATTTTGAGTGGTGGAAGTTCAAGGTCAAGGTCATCCTTCAAGGTCAAGGTCATCCTTCAAGGTCAAAGGTCAAAAAATAATAATCAAAGCGGCGTTCTCATAAAGCTGTACATTTTGAGTGGTGGAAGTTCAAGGTCAAGGTCATCCTTCAAGGTCAAAGGTCAAAAAAAAATTATTTTTTTTCAAAGCGGCGCAATAGGGGGCATTGTGTTTCTGATGAACACATCTCTTGTTCAGACATAATTAGCAAAATTATATTTGATATTGTGCGTGACTATCAATAAAAACCATGATTTGTCAACATCCTCTATACACGATTATATGGAATCCACCTCTTTTTGCCAACCAGTGGGCGGAGTTTAAAGTTTGCAGGTGGGCGTGACGTCACTCGTCAACTGGTCTATAGTGAGGGAGATAGTGCCCTAATTGAGATCTGAGCTTACCTTTCTGGTAAAGAACATTATAAATTAATTATTTGATAATTACTACAAATAGTGCAATGTTTAAAGATATACTATAAAATAAAAATGTGATTGATTCAAGCAATCAAAAGATGTGATCAAATGTGATTAACCATATTTAAAACATAAATTCAGATAAGATATAAATTGCTTTCAAGTGGGTCTTGTGACAGTCGCTACCTTTAGTACGGTGGGTGACGCGACAGTGGCTTCCTTGAGTACCGTGGGCGAAGTGACAGTCTCTAACCAGAATTACTTTAAAACAGTAGTAAGGAATATACAAATTACTTTAATCATGGTATTTTGGTAGCTACATTGTACTTCTAAAAATATATACTTACAAGTGTAAAATTGTCTAAAGTGTTATATCAATGGTATTAAATAACATGTTTTGGTGGGTTACATAGTTGTCGCTGACCTACCTTGCATTAATTCCTAAATTATGGTAATTTGAGATTACTTTGACTTTTAATGCTCAAAAAGGAAAATAAAACAAATACGCTGCCTGGCCCTTGTGAAATCTATGTACAGTATGTAACATGGAGAAATCATTGCTGATGCCATTGACGATGATGTGCAACTGAAAATTATAATTGACAAGGTAGCGACAGTTTGCTGTTCTTAATTTTTAAATATCATGTTCTAGTTGATTATTTAGTGTTTTAAGGAGGTAATGCCAAGGACATACATACTAGATTAATATCTATGTCCTTGGTATATACCAATCTTTGTTTGCAGCACAATTTGTTTATAGTTTCATGCATTACAGCAACTTTCACTTATAATCTTCTCTTCAGGTATACATAATTATTGAAGTATAGGTCACTTCATGGTTTTGATAATTACTTATACAAAAATTTGAAGTTATTTAGTTACAAGGACTGTTCTGTTGCTCTTATCCGCAGTTGGTATTCGAACCATATATATTTCTACCAGATTTGTGCAAAATAAGGTGATTTTCCAGGGCCCTAAATCTATCAAATCTGCCGCCGAATTTCGGCGGCAGTCCCCCACCTGAAAAGTATACATTTTTCCCCTTTTTGGGGGGGGGGGGGGGGGGGGAAATTCCCCCCCCCCAAAAAAAATTTTTTTTTTTTTTTTTTTTAATAGAAAGATGTGTCTCATGATTATTATATCTCAAGTCTATTTCAATTTAATCTTTTCAAACATACTAAATTATGAAATATGCAATGAATATAGTGCAAACATGTACAAATGAAATAATGAGAGAGTAAGTAAAGAAATCCCCCAAAAAGGGAAAAGCCGAGAAAATTCCCCCTCCTAAGGGCTGCGGACCCCTTCCCCCAAAGTAGTGTGAGGGCCCTGTTTTCTCTAAACTACACAGTCGGGCTATTTCTCAGCAACTAATGACTGGAATTCAATGAAACTTTATGGGAAGCTTCACTACCAAGAGGAGATGTGCATATTATCAGCCGGTTCTCGTCGGATGATTTTTTACAGAGTTATGGCCCTTTGAAATTTTCCATTGTACATATAGTGCAATTCTTGTCCGAGCTATTTCTCAGCAACTTATTACGGGAATTCAATGAAACTATGGGAAGCTTCACTACCAACAGGAGATGTGCATATTATCAGCCGGTTATGGTCGGATGATTTTTCACAGAGTTATGGCCCTTTGAAATTTTCTATAAACTGTACATATAGTGCAATTCTTGTCTGGGCTATTTCTCCCCAACTACTGACTGGAATTCAATGAAGCTTTATGGGAAGCTTAACTACCTTGAGGAGATGCGCATGTTATTTGTGGGTTCTGGTTAGATGATTTATTAAGAGAGTTATGGCCCTTTGAAATTTTTAAGTTGCTAAACCAGCCATCGTATTATTTTGTCCAAAGTTATGCCCCTCAAGACGTTTCCTTTTATCTGAATATATAGTGCAATATTGTGACAAAAACAAACCTTTGGGGATGTCACAAGGACAAATTTGGACCTGTTTAGTTTGGTTTAAAGTCACTGTGATATGTTTATTAGATTGACAGAATTTAATTCTCAGAAATAAGACTGGCATACATTATGATCTGATTGTTTGTTCACAGTTTGTAGGATTAATATTAATAGTGCATTCTGTAGTTATAATCCATGTGCTGATTATGCCTCTTTTAAATTATATTGTTATTCACAGATTAAAACTTAGTTAATACATGTCAAGCTAATAATTTGTATTTAAGGAATATAATTTTAACATTAAGGCAGATAGAAACTTGCGAAACTCCGTAATAGAACATTGTAAATTTATGTGTACATCTTGTTATTAAATATATTGTTACAACTTTATTCTGTGTTTGAGCTACCGTAAATCTACGAATATAATACGCACTTTTTTACCTGCAGATTTTTTCTTCAAGTAGGGGGTGCGTATAATATACGAGTTTAGAGCAGAACAAAATTTTTCCTGTGCAAATTTTCAACTTTATCGCTGTTATTCGCTTCGCGGCAGCCATTTTGAACTACACCATTACATCAAAGGGGTGCAACAGGGCTCGCGCTGTCGTTCGCAATTTGAGTCATTTGCAAAAATATTGAGAATTTGGCTCAATAAAAATCTTATTTGTGAAAATGCGAAAATCTAGTAAAATTTCATTGAAAACATCCGCCATTTATATTGGACTGGTTTTCTATATTTGTCTCTTTGTTTTAATGAAAGTGTTCGCAATTCGAACAGTAAACGAAACCCGGTCTGTACCCGATATTGAAACATCGCTTTACCTTATTGTTATTGAAGTGCGCATGGTAGCTGGCCAATCAACAATGAGGTCGCTTACACATGAAATGACGTTGTTGAATGAAACGTGAGAACGGGAGGAGCTATCGGATAATATTGGGTTATTTAAGCGCAGACACTGTATACTTTGAATACACTGTTAATATCTTCATCTGCCTACAAAATAGCGACTGGACGCTAAGTCGTATAAAGAGATTAGCTAAGGAAAAAAAAACAACTGACAATACCCGTAAATAAATATTTCTTAGCTGGCCACTATTTATCTTTCTATCGTATATTTACCATATCTGAAGTAAAGAGTGGTAATTAAATAATTAGTTTTATTATGCTAATAGAGTCTATTACACCTGTCTGCCGATTGCTGAATTAAATTGAAAGGTGATAATTAATTAATTTTTTTTTTACTCCCAAACTAGCCTTTATGACAGCAGCGTATTTTAATTAAAGAGATCATGAAAAACACAAGCAGTTTAATTGTATTTTAAGTTATATTAAAGTATCGAGTTTGTAACACTTCGGAAAGGTAATTCATCTAGACAACTATAAAAACGGAAGTAACCATTTTGTCTTCTTATTACTTTATTATTATTATAATTATTATCGTCCCGAATATTATCAAATTGAATAAAATGTGAAAACAAAAAACCGCGTCTCTGCTTCTTTCATTTGTAATTATGACTGCTTGACCCGGATGTCAGCAAGGGGCCCGTGTGTTATCAGTAACAATCAATGGTAATATAAACAATAGACAGAGACATTTATAATGCAGCTGTCATAACAACAACACTATAACACATCCCCATCAATATACCGGGGTATTACTGTGAAACAGATAGATGACAGCACCAAATTGATTGCTATTTTCACAACACAAAAATATATTGACACATTTTTTCGGAAATGGCCGATTTCGGACACTGATTTTTTTAGTGCGTATTTTACTCGGATTTTCAATTTTTACCGATAAATTATGACCAAACTAGGGGGTGCGTATTATGCACGAGGGTGTATTATATTCGTGGATTTACGGTAAGTCCCTCAAAGGAGTTTTACTCACAAAGGCCAGGAACTTCCTTTGTGAAAGGGAGCATCACCTGTCTCCGACGGTTTCTTGTTTATACCAGTCTTTACAAACTCCAAGTTCTTCTTCTAGGATGCCTTTAATAATTTAATTCAAATTTTATCTGTATTAAACGGTCTTCACTTCAGCATTTTTGAAGAACTAGTCCGAATCTTTATGCATTAAATTATAGAACGGATTAAAATACCCACTAGCCCGCCTATATGAATCTGGAAATTTTAATAGCCCAAATTACATATCACTAGCCCCGGGCTGTCGGGCTAGGGGTCAGCGTCAAGACTGGTATTAATTTTTTTTGTTGGTTTCTTCTATTAAACATTAATTGAGCTCGCTTTAAGGCTTTGCCTTATGTCATATTATTATTATGCTGCAAACAAAATAGTATATTTTAGCCTATAAAGCGCATCATTTGTAAATTCAACATATAACTGTTTTTGTATTAACACCCAGGATTCGCAAATGAAAATGTGCGTATCTTTTAACACGTTGTAGCCTAAAATCTGCAAGACCCGTTAAATCTGCAAGTTCCAGTTCCGGTCTTGTGAATTTTATGCTAGGCTTCGTAAAAAATGCAAGACCCGTAAAAAGTGCAAGTCTTGCAATGATTTTGGTATTTACATGGAGGAAAATACAGTGTATCAAAAATGAAGATTGTATTATTTCAACATGTTAACAAAATAATACACAATAGGTATACAATATGATAATAGGCATTCCATACCCCAACCATATATGACAGAATACAAAGGTAATAGAAAAACATTTGTGACTGTTCATACAAATACCTGAAACGTCAACAAATGAAAACAATACGGTTAAATAAACCTTCACTTTGTATATGTATACATGTATATTTTAACATATAACATATGAAAAAACACTAAGTTTAATGATACAATTAAACCTGCGAAAAAACTGCCTGAACAAATGGTACATCAGACCTTTCAACAATGTCTCTATAATAAAACTTGTAGAAATTGGAATCAGTATTCCACCCTGCCGTTTTAAGGATATTATTAATGGAACAATTTCCTTTAACTGCAGCAGAAACTGCTGCTGATCTGAATGAATGTGGCTTAAAAATAGCCACATCAATACCTGACATAACTAAAACATCCTTCAACCATCGTGCAATAGTACTTGTAGACACTTCTTTATAAGAAACATAAGACACAAACAACTGAGATGAAAGTCTAAGATGCTTAGTTCTTTTCATATAATGAATTAAGGTATGAAACACACATAAACTTTCTTCCTGAAAGTGCTGCAATTTTAAATAAAAACTTTGTTTTTTACCCACTGGCGTAGTTTTCAACAAATTTTTGAAATAAAACACCGCTTCACAAGTAGTATAATCAATTTTAACACAATCAATATTCAAGGACACAATAGTTTGTGCACGAGGGGCAGCAGCCAAAGCCACCAAACCAACTAACTTTAGCGTTAATGTTTTCAAAGATAACTGTTTCAAAGGCATAAGCGACTTTAATAGTTGCAAAACACAAGACACGTCCCATGTAAATTTGTACCTTGGAACCACAGGTTTCATAATAGCTACACCTCTCATAAACCTACTAATTAATGTTGGAGATTCACACCATTTATTGCCTAAAATATTTAAAGTCTGCAAAAGCATTGCTTTATGTGTGTTCAGCACTGAATAAGACTTATTGTTTTTTAACAGGTAAAATAAATAAGCTATTACCTGCGTCTCAGAGGTTTTAATGGGATTTTTACCTCGTTCTTGATTCCAAATACACCACTTACGCCATGACAAACTATACTGTTTTTCTGTTCCTGATTTCCATGAGTTAAGGATAACTGAGACTGCTCCTGAAGGAACTCCTTGCACAAGCAAATGTCGGCTGATAGCTGCACTGCGACCAAGTCCATACTTTTGGATAGTGGATGTGATGTTCCATCCTCTGGGTTGGTCAACAAATCCTTGTGACGAGGTAATCTAACAGGAATTGATATCAATAAATCAATAACATTTGGGAACCAAAATTGAGATCTCCATAATGGAATAATCAATATAGCTCGTTTAACATTATCTTGTACTAGTTTGTTCAGTAACTTACCAATTAAGGCAAATGGCGGAAACAAATATGGTTCAAAATCTGACCATGAAATTGAAAAAGCATCATTGAAATAAGCTTGAGGTTCAGGAACCCAAGAAACAAACTTATTACATTTACAATTAAGGCTTGATGCAAAGAGATCAATATCAGGTATAAAATACTCTGAACAAATTCTTTCAAAAATCTCTTGTTTCAACATCCATTCTGATGATTTATTAAAATATCGAGAATAAAAATCAGCAACATTATTCTCTGATCCTTTCACATAGGCAGCTGAAAGATAATTATTATTTTTTAAACACCACTGCCAAATTTCTGCTGCTAAACCATCCATTTTTTGAGAAGTCATTCCTCCCATATCATTAACATAGGTCACTGCAGATACATTATCAGAAAAAACTCTTATATGACAATCATTGGTTTTATCATATAATGACTGTAACCCAAGAAAAATCGCTTTAAGCTCCAAAAAATTAATATGATATTCGGAATCTTTTTTCGTCCATTCAGCATTAACAAATCTACCAGATTCGTTGTCAACACAACTCCAACCTAATAAAGATGCATCAGTTTGACAAATGAAACTGACTTTCTTAGGTCTAATCCTTTTACCATTTTTACAATTAACATTCCCAATCCACCAATGCAAGTCTTGAATAACTCTCCCATTTAACATTATTTCATTATCAAAACTGTTATTATTTCCAAGTCCTTCTAATTTTAAACGTTCAAGTTGTCTATAATGCAAAGGAGCCTCTAGAACTGCATAAAAAGCATTAACTAAAAGACCTATAAACGATGCCAGGTCTCTAACTATTACTCTTCTACTAGACAAAAGTCTTCGAGCTTTAAGAATAATTTTTTCTATTTTCTCCTCTGTAAGGAATATCATAAACTGAACGGAATCTATTATAAAACCAAAGAACACAATCCTTTGTGTTGGCACTAGAACTGACTTAGTGGGATTTACCACATAACCAAGAGACTGTAATGTGGAACAAATTGTTTCAGCATTCTGTAAACATATATGTCTGTCTAAACTCATATTAATAGAATCATCAATATAGTAAGCACATCTAATACTTTGGGACCTAAACCATGCATAAACTGGTTTTAACAACTTTGTAAATACTCTGGGTGCTGCACTATACCCAAACGGCAGGCAAACAAATGCATATAAAACTTCTTTCCATGTAAATTTCAAATATTTTTGATAATCTGGATGAATAGGAACCGAAAAATAAGCATCTTGTAAATCCACAGAACAAAAGAAATCATTTTCTTGAATTAATTCAAGCACTATCTTAAAATGCTCTTGTTTAAAATGTTCATAATGAACAAAATTATTTAACCTTTTGAGGTTTATAATTGGTCTAAATTTTCCATTAGGTTTTTTGACCACAAATATATTTGAAATAAACTGGTCTGGCTCCCACTCAGAACCGACAATAGCTCCTTTTTTCAATAAATCATCCACCTCTTGATCAATAATCTGAATTTCTGATTCATTAAAAGAGATTTCATTTGGAATAACTGTTTGAAAAGGTTTTGACTCAAATTCCAGGACATAGCCTTTTATATTATTCAAAATCCATTGATCACTGGTAAAAAATTCCCATGACTTATAACAGTGTTTGAGTCTACCTACTGCTCCTAATTGCCCTCGTTTAGGGCTGATACAGTTGCCGAGGGTTTAAAACCTCTACCGCCTCTAGGTCCTCCTCTCATGGGTCCTCTAAATCCTCGAGGATTGAAGGCAGGTGCCTGTCCATATGGCATGTATCTTACATTGCCTCGACCTCTATTGAAATTACGTGGAAACCTTCCACGGAATCCTCCCCTCGGAAAGAAATTGGGCTGAAAACTTTGCTGCAGTCTCATCTTTCCAAGATTAAGACTGGTCTCGCAATTCTTCACTTCCTTGGCAATGTCGTCCCCAAACAGTTGGGTTGTCACAGGCATGTTTATGCTACACAAATTTTTGTATTTCTGGTCTAGATTAGGTTTAAGAAGATATCGCCTACGGACACTCAAGTTGAACTGGGCTTGACCCAATAATGTCAGAGAGTCAGAGATTAACTCTTTAGCCTCTTCATTGGTCATCAATGACTGCTTAAGCACTTGGACCAATTTTAGAATTGGGACAATGCCTGATGAAAGTAGTGATTGTATGTCTTGGAAAAGACGATCATAAGTACGTGTTCTTTTGTCTAAAATTTTCCATATCTCATTGTTAACAGTGGGAGGATTTAATTTCTCACAATTTTCAGGAACATGATACTTCTCTGAAACAGATTCAATGTCACACTGTGATGTACAAGCCACACTAATTAAGTCAGCCAAAGATTGTGTAATAGCTGGTCCTTTAACTTTTGTTTTAATCTTGGGCAATTTCCAGTCTGATCGATCTTCAACATGATCAGAATCGTCAAAAAGACTATTTTTCAACTTAGATGTCATGTTATTGCTAGAGTCTTGGGCATATTTTCGTGCACCTATAGAATCATTTGCATCTGAATCTGTAAATTCATTTTCATTTTCAACCTCTATTCTCAAATTTGGGGCATTCTGGGGGTCAAAACCCTCAAAGTCATCATACACTTCCTCTACTGGCATATCAAAAATGCCCAGCTTTTTTCTCAGTACATCAATATCATTGGCAGACAAATTATCTAAATCAAATAAGCCTACACTTGTTGACTTAGGGGTTGTTTTCTTTGTGGCTTTTTGCTTTCCCTTTGTCTGTTTTGAGTCATTTTTAGAATTATTATTTACGTCAGTTCGTGTCGAACTTTTATGTACTCGCTTAACAACCGATTTAAGCTTTCGTTGTTGGCACTGCTTTGGTTCGGCGCTATCTGCCTCGAACCCCAAAAACTCACCTTCGCTTTCCGAAGATGAGAACAGAACATTTGCAGTGTACTCGAGAACTTCGTTCTCGGACTGGCTCATTTTAATTTTAACCAGAGTTACAATTAACAAATAAATAACAGCAAAGAACTGTAAAAACGGAAACTTTCTGTAATAATAAAATCAACAAATACCTGGACTACGTCCTAGGTGGAGCCAATATAATTTAAAAAATATCGGGCCATGTGAAACTCACCGATAAAATCGTGCTCTCGCTTCAAGCGCCGAAAAGACAATGATTATCCGGGTTCTTCGATGTGTACTGTGCGGAGCGTAGTGCATGGTGTATTTTCCGGATCTTTATAATTGCGGGCCGTATGCGCAGCGTCTGACAGACATGCTATTGATACATGTAAAGCCAAAGGCTTTACGGAAAATAATATAGATTTTCTTGTTAAAATGTGGATTTATAGGTGTAAAATATTCAAGTATTAAATTATACTTATGTGCTTAATTTTTGTACTGGGAATCATATTCAACAAATATAAAGTAATTGTTTATAAACAGACACTAAAATGCTAAAAGCAACATTTATTGCATACTTTGGCATAGAAACAAAGTGATTTTCTTGCCAAAATGTGTTTTTAGCCCTAAAATATGCAAGTCATTATTATTTTTTACTATGTGCTTAATTAGACTTAATTAGATTATCATAATATTCTCAGGCTTGTTGGTCTTAGGGATGTGTGGGTTGATGAGCAATTTCTCCTTTTATCACAATTATTTCTACCCTACCTGATCATTTCCTTCATATTCCATTTTAATTCAATTGACGTCTGCAACCTCTTTCAAATTGGGAAAGTCCAAAATGTGTTGTTTGGTAAAGGGTTAAGGAATTTTGATTCCTATGGGTCTTGTGAATCTGTTTCAAATCAAATGCGTAGATTTGATCTTCAGCATCTAAAAATATGTGAAATAGAAAGAACGACAATATATTTTGGAGAGATAAATGTACCTACGTTATAAGCAAAGGACCTGTGCAACAATTCCCAGGCTTTTTTGTCTGTTTAGTTAACACGGTAGTAACTTTTACATATATAAAAATGCTAATCCTTCCAACTTTAAGCGCCCAGTGGGATGAGGGATAGAAAGAGAAAGTCACAATTTGCTTGAATACATTTCAACCCATGCGCATTACACGTTTTTTTCGCAAAGAAAAAACAGTGGAGCGATGCAGGGCCATCATGGCCCTCTTGTTCAACTTCAGGTACTCATCTTATTCAACAAACATACCTTGCTTATTATGTTATTGTTTTCGCACAGGCACTCAAAGTCTAAAAGCAATTTTTCTTGCAGACTTTAAGGTAGAAAACAGTCATTATAATTATAATGTAGATTATGGGCTGTAAAATATGGATGTAAAAATTCTTATGTGCTTAATTTTCCAACTGTTAATCTTGTGTAACAAATATAGCTTACTTTTAAGGCTATTATTTACAAACAAGTATGCCAAAGGCTAAAAGCAATTTTTTTGCATACATTGGGTAAGAAAATATCAAGTTATTTTCTTGTTCAAATAATAATGTTTGCCATGCTGCATTTAAAGTGTTCAATCTTATATACAATTCATGTATAATTTTGTTAAATATTTGAACCTCTTTGGTATGCTTTAACTAAATTGGTAAATAACAAATTCATGAAATCTTTTTACTGCTGCCCATCATCATACGGCCAAACAAAATAAATTCTGTGTTTATGGCAACAGTCTCAAAAAAGCTAGGTAGGGCAGGGCCCTTGCTACACTTGGCGCATTGGGGCCGGGGAATTTTGCATCGTTTTGGGCGAAAAGGGGAATTTTAGAAGATCTTTTCACCAACCATTAAACACTAGAATTGCTATATTTTAATGTAATTTACATAAATATACATTTAATCAAAGCAATGTTTCTTGTAGACTTTTATTCATAAAATATTTTTTTTGTTACAATCAGCATTTTTTTGTAAAATATGCAAGTCAGTTATGTTATGTGCTAGTTTGTTAGCTCCACTGGCCAAAGGCCAGCGGGGCTTATGTCATGGTCCTGTATCCGTCGTGTGTGCATTCGTGCGTGCGTCAGTGCGTGCATGCGTTAACTTTTTCTTTAAACATCTTCTTCTCCTAAACTACTGGTCCAAATCTGATGAAATTTCTCAGGAATGTTCCTGTGGTGAACCTCTTTCAAATTTGTTCAAATTATGCCCCTGGGGTCAAATTTGACCCTGCCCCGGGGATTCAAAAAATTGAAAATTTGCTTATATAAGGCCTATTTTGTGCAAACTTTAAAAATCTTCTTGTCCATAACCATTGGGCCAAGGGCTACCAAATTTGGTATGTAGTGACATCTTATAGTCCTCTACCAAGTTTGTTCAAATTATGCCCCTGGGGTCAAATTTGACCCTGCCCCGGGGGGTCAAAAAATTGAAAATTTGCTTATATAAGGCCTATTTTGTGCAAACTTTAAAAATCTTCTTGTCCGTAACCATTGGGCCTAGGGCTACCAAATTTGCTATGTAGTGACATCTTATAGTCCTCTACCAAGTTTGTTCAAATTATGCCCCTGGGGTTAAATTTGACCCTGCCCCGGGGGGTCAAAACATTGAAAATTTGCTTATATAAGGCCTATTGTGTGCAAACTTTAAAAATCTTCTTGTCCATAACTGTATGGCATAGGGCTACCAAATTTGGTATGTAGTGACATCTTATTGTCCTCTACCAAGTTTGTTCAAATTATGCCCCTGGGGTCAAATTTGACCCTGCCATGTAGGGGTTAAAAAATTGAAAATTTGCTGATGTAAGGCCTATTTTCTGCAAACTTTAAAAATCTTCTTGTCCATTACCATTAGGTCTAGGGCTACCAAATTTGCCATGTAGTGACATCTTATAGTCCTCTACCAAGTTTGTTCAAATTATGCCCCTGGTGTTAAATTTGACCCTGCCCCGGGGGGTTAAAAAATTGAAAATTTGCTTATATAAGGCCTATTTTGTGCAAACTTTAAAAATCTTGTCAATAACCAATTGGCCTAGGGCTACCAAATTTGCTATATAGTGACATCTTATATTCCTCTACCAAGTTTGTTCAAATTATGCCCCTGGGGTCAAATTTGACCCTGCCCCGGGGGGTCAAAAAATGGAAAATTTGCTTATATAAGGCCTATTTTGTGAAAACTTTAAAAATCTTCTCGTCCATTACCATTGGGCCTAGGGCTACCAAATTTGGTATGTAGTGGCATCTAATAGTCCTCTACCAAGTTTGTTCAAATTATGCCCCTGGGGTCAAATTTGACCCTGCCCTGGGGAGTCAAAAAATAAAAAATTTGCTTATATAAGGCCTATTTTGTGCAAACTTTAAAAATCTTCTTGTCCATAACCGTATGGCATAGGGCTACCAAATTTGGTATGTACTGACATCTTATAGTCCTCTACCAAGTTTGTTCAAATTAAGCCCCTGGAATCAAATTTGACCGTTCCCCAGGGGTCACAAAATTGAACATATGCTTATATCGGGCCCATTTTGCGCAAACTATAAAAATCTTCTTGTCCATAACCATTGGGCCTATTTCTACCAAATTCGGTAGGTAGTGACATCTAATAGTTCTCTACTTAGTTTGTTCAAATTATGCCCCTAGGAACAAATTTGACCTTGTCCCAGGGGTCACAAAAATGAACATATGCTTAAATAAGGCCTTTTTTGTGCAAACTTTAAAAATCTTCTTGTTCTTAATTATAGAGCTTAGGGCTACTAAATTTGGTATGTAGTGATATCTTATAGTCCTCTACCAAATTTGTTCAAATTATTCCCCTGGGCTCAAATTTGACCCGGCCCTGGGTGTCACAAAACTGAACATATGACGTTTACCAGTGGAGATTACTGCGGCTGTTTGGCTGTGACCAACAACAACATCAACATCTTGTAAACATGAGATAAAACCCTGTCATTAAGTGCCATTTTAGGTCAGATGGTGACTGCTTACAAAGGCATTGAAGTAAGAACATGTGTTATGAATGTTTTTCTTATAAACTGAAAAAAGTCGGGTTTTATTTAAATATGTCGAAAGTGACCATATATCCGGATGAAAATATTTTGGATGACATGTTAATTTCATGTCTTTTTTATAGTGTTAAAACCAGTTTAATAATATATTATTGATTTTAAAAACACAGCTTCCATGAACATAATTATTTCAAGGAAAGTCAATATATGATACTGCACGGTAAACTCAAACTTTGTATCGAAGAGAAGGTGTTGAAATTAATGAAGTGCAATGTCTTAACTATCGTATATGCTGCTTTTTAATAACTAATGATTCATTGTTCCATTTGTGAATCGTGACTGATCATGAATTGTTGAAATGATTGTCAATTGCTCAACAATCCATATATATTTCTGACCATTTTATAATTTTCTTAATATTAGTTATGAATTGATCTTAGAAGTCAAATGTATTACTTAATTAAATACATTTATAAATATAAAGTTAATATTCAGTAGATTATCATAATATTCTCAGGCTTGTTGGTCTTAGGGATGTGTGGGTTGATGAGCAATTTCTCCTTTTATCACAATTATTTCTACCCTACCTGATCGTTTCCTTCATATTCCATTTTAATTCAATTGACGTCTGCAACCTCTTTCAAATTGGGAAAGTCCAAAATGTGTTGTTTGGTAAAGGGTTAAGGAATTTTGATTCCTATGGGTCTTGTGAATCTGTTTCAAATCAAATGTGTAGATTTGATCTTCAGCATCTAAAAATATGTGAAATAGAAAGAACGACAATATATTGTGGAGAGTTAAATGTACCTACGTTATAAGCAAAGGACCTGTGCAACAATTCCCAGGCTTTTTTGTCTGTTTAGTTAACACGGTAGTAACTTTTTCCATATATAAAAATGCTCATCCTTCCAACTTTAAGCGCCCAGTGGGACGAGGGATAGAAAGAGAAAGTCACAATTTGCTTGAGTACATTTCAACCCATGCGCATTACACGTTTTTTTTCGCAAAGAAAAAACAGTGGAGCGATGCAGGGCCATCATGGCCCTCTTGTTCAACTTCAGGTACTCATCTTATTCAACAAACATACCTTGCTTATTATGTTATTGTTTTCGCACAGGCATTCAAAGTCTAAAAGCAATTTTTCTTGCAGACTTTAAGGTAGAAAACAGTAATATTTTAATTATAATGTAGATTATGGGCCGTAAAATATGGATGTAAAAATTCTTATGTGCTTAATTTTCCAACTGTTAATCTTGTGTAACAAATATAGCTTACTTTTAAGGCTATTATTTACAAACAAGTATGCCAAAGGCTAAAAGCAATTTTTTTGCATACATTGGGTAAGAAAATATCAAGTTATTTTCTTGTTCAAATAATAATGTTTGCCATGCTGCATTTAAATTGTTCAATCTTATATACAATTCATGTATAATTTTGTTAAATATTTGAACCTCTTTGGTATGCTTTAACTACATTGGTAAATAACAAATTCATGAAATCTTTTTACTGCTGCCCATCATCATACGGCCAAACAAAATAAATTCTGTGTTTATGGCAACAGTCTCAAAAAAGCTAGGTAGGGCAGGGCCCTTGCTACACTTGGCGCATTGGGGCCGGGGAATTTTGCATCGTTTTGGGCGAAAAGGGGAATTTTAGAAGATCTTTTCACCAACCATTAAACACTAGAATTGCTATATTTTAATGTAATTTACATAAATATACATTTAATCAAAGGTTAATAGCACAATACCAGCTGGCAACATAGGTATAAAAATAAAAAATGAAATAAATTTTTTTAGCTGAAATAGGGGAAAAATGTATACTTATTAAAGGTGGGAATGGGGCCGAATTTCGGCACCAAAAACGGCCAAACGAGGGCTCTGTAGGGTAGGGATTGATTTTTTTTTTTAACCCCAAGAATCTTGTTATTGCAACGGTGTTCCTACTGTCTACTTCTTTGCATCCATAACAACCTATGATACTATATCACTTTATTTCAAAATAATTTCAAATACAAACATTTATTGTATTAATCATTTGTTTTATTTTCAGGTGTAAATTGTAAATAATTGTTGAAAATAAAATCATTTTGTCATTCGTATTTTTTTCAATGTATGTATACATTCAATTCCATTAAAAAAAAACAATGCTGAAGTAGTCACAAATATTAAAATTTTACTTAAAAATATGCATATAAATGGAAAGCCCTACATGTTATTTTATCTATTTATAATACATCAATATTTGATTAATTTAATACTTATTATAGTTTACTGTAACTCTTCCTCTTCGATGGTTGCAATAATATTTTTGGACTGCCAAGGGAGATTGATTTCACAAAAATTGTGTCAGATCAAAATACTCGAATGCTAAACTTCATAAAATTTGTAGATATCAAGCACTAATATTTTTCAGAAAGTGAAGTTATTACATAGTGTAAGGTCATCAAATTATTTATGATGCACATTAAACTGCAAATGCTACCTTCAATGTGGTTGCATTTTTCTCTGGGGCATTTTCATGTGTCAGATTAATAAAAATTATTTCAAATACTAAAATGCTCATATTCAGAAGTTACACATTCGTTAAAAAAATTAGTTAAAACGAATTTTCCCATATAAATACTATATCAAGAGATGTGTTTGTCAGAAACACAATGCCCCCTAGCTACTGCGCCGTTTTGAAGCCATATATTTGACCTTTGACCTTGAAGGACGACCTTGACCTTGACTTTTCACCACTCAAAATGTGCAGCTCCATGAGATACACCTGCATGCGAAATATCAAGTTGCTATCTTCAATATTGCAAAAGTTATGGGCAATCTTAAAGTTTTCGGACGAACGGATAGACAGACGGACTGATGGACAGTTCAACTGCTATATGCCACCCTACAAGGAGCATAACAAAACATTTTAATCATTTAATATTCACATGTTTTCAATAATTTGCAGAATTACCCCACCCATTAAATTTCATCGTGTCCGTTTTACATTTACCTTCATGTTTTGAAAGTGCTACTTCCATCATTCCATTCTCGTGCAGACATTCCCAAAAGTATTTTAGTCCACAGGACTGGACTGGGATTCATAGGACCAAAACATCACGTCACTGACTAAAATTTATTGACATAATGATAATTGGAAAACTGTAATCATAAATGGATAATAAGCAACACAACACAGAACACTAACAAATCACAACACTCTAACAGTATTTATATAAAAATAAATTGGTTAAAAACAAATTCCATTATTGTATACTGGTATGCAAATTGCTGTCAAAACAAAAGTTGTCAGATACTGATCAGGTGTTTTTCCTTCTTTAGCAGGGGCCTTATATAGGCCCCTTTCCCCAAAGGAAAGGCCTCTTCCCCCAACTTCATTTATTTAAAATAGTGCAAATTTCCCAAAATTTTAAGTTAACCTTGGAAAAAATCCCCGCTTTCCTTTTTTGTGTGTATATTTTCCCCCTAAAATTGAAGGTCAGATGTTTCACTCACATTAAGAAAAAACGAATTGCTGATAGTTAATGTAAGTTATTGTTACAAAAAAAAATCACATTTATACTTGTAAGGAATCAATGAAGTACCTTAAACAACAGAACACGTCATGCTGGATATCAATAACATAATAAAACAGACTAAGATTAAAAAGCGCAAAAAAATTCTTGGTGTTACGAAAGTTTCTTTGACAATTTCCGGGTAGTGAAATTATGTGACATTACTCAGAATTTTACTACAAAAGTCAACTAACTGGCCACAAGGATATATAAATCACCGAAAATACTTTATTATGTGTAAATTTTATGTGGTTTGACTGTTAAGTGTTTATCCTCCAATTACATTGATCTGAGTTGCAGAACGTGTATTCGTTTAACTGTAAAAACTATCAACATATTTACTCTGAAGTTTTAGCTGCGTATTTTATGAATGTTAACAAAAATACGACGTACCAGTAATGTTTACTGCTCATATTTCTTTTAAGCTCTCTTTTATTTTCAGATTTTAATTCTTTGAAATAAATACATTTTTGCTCTTTTATTATTTACTGGACATTCGGACCGGCAACATAGCATTTTCTATCAGACCTGCCCTTGTAAGTTATTGAATGAAGTCTTTTTGTGAATGTTCGCATTTTTGGTTGAAAAACACTTAATTTTTTTTACAATGTCACCGAACGCCATATGCATTTATATGTGATTACCTCCCCTGAAAATTAAGCGCTAACGACTTAAAATTTCACGGAAAATGTTCAGCTTTAAAAACTTTAGGGTCGGCGGAGTTATGCCCGAAATACAGAATTTATTTTGTTTGGCCTAAGTTTGTATAATCCTATTTTATTTTTTATGTCCCCCACCACTATAGTGTGGCACATATTGCTTCTGCCCTGTCTGTTGGTTTGTTGATTTGTTTGTTGGTTTGCGCCAAACTTTAAACATTTGACATAAGTTTTGCAATATTGAAGATGGCAACTTCATATTTGGCATGCATGTGTATCTCATGGAGCTGCACATTTTGTGTGGTGAAATGTCAAAGTAATCCTTCAATGCCAAAGGTCAAATATATGGGTCAAAATCGCTCCTTTAATATACACTTTTGCAATATTGAAGATAGCAACTTGATATTTGGCATGCATGTGTATCTCATGGAGCTGCACATTTTGAGTGGTGAAAGGTCAAGGTCATCCTTCAAGGTCAAAGGTCAAATATATGGGGGGACATAGTGTTTCACAAACACATCTTGTTTATTATTGTGTCACACACAATTGGGCCTTTTTAAACACACTCCTCCAGGGTAGCAATCATTAACTTATGAAATATTATACATGCCAATTATCAACAAACGATAAATAACTTTCAGACAAGTTATTTTGTCTGTACTTGATATTTTCTTAAATTCAAATTATCAAAGCATTAATGGATGTCATATTGCCCCTGGAAAATTTTGGTCCGGGCAAGTTATTTGAAAATCTAGTTCAGTATGGTCAGGCAAGCACATGTAGAAGATTGGAAAGAACTAATCAACACTTGTAAAGAATATTTGTGAATAAATTGGTTATGGCACAAATTCACGTAGGTGGTGTTTTTAAGTGTATACCCAGCCCTGTTCATGTTTGCATGACATTTACAATGCTCCTTCTTGATAATATTAATTCTTGATATTACTCATAATTATTGTTCAAAAGAAAGACACAAGTATTTTAATATGAATTCTTGTGTTTCAGATTTTAAAAGAGAAAAGTACGATTCAATGTGCTGCAAATTCAAAATGAAGTCTGCACACAGCCATGTCCGGAGACAAGCCATAGCTATACAATGCAGCATTTTTGTTAAGACAATGAAAGCAATTACTGAAATTTAGCTGTTTTATAAAGGAAGAAGAATTGGAGCTCATGTATAATTGCGTATGAAAGAAAATGAAGACAATGCCACCAACAAGGATTTACCATACACAATGAACAACAGAAATGGTAAGTTTACTATTCCCCGCCGATGGCACTTTTGTGTTCGGAGCCATATCTTGGAAGTGCTTTGTCGAATTTAATTGAAAATTGGTATGAGCATATAATTATATAGATAAGAGGATAATGCCTGCCAAATGGCATTGTACACCATTGTTAATAACGGAGTTATGGCCCTTTGTACACTACACGGCCCGCAATTTTTGCGTAAATTATTTTGGGTGAAAAATCACCGCGATCTCGCTCGTTTCATCACGCTAGGTCGAGCATGATCACCGCGAATGCTATAAATATCCCCGCGGTGATTCACCGCCATTCACCACATTCACGGTCAACGCAGTGAAGAACGATTTTCCTACGTTACATGTACATGTCTAATCTTCACAGAGATTATAGCAATATGGGATTATTAGCATTGTTGGCAGATATAAGAGAAAGCCTTTTGAAAATGTCAATATGTAACTCACACCCATGACCCTGACAGGTTATTTTATTCTTTTTAAATGCTGCGTATAAAACAAAACAGTGTTCGCACCTAGCTGTATGATACAGCACATGGAGGAGTGATGATTGCGTTTTTGATTATGCAATTAACAGTTTGAAGCCATGGAGAACTAATAACTGATTGTCATGTAATTGTCGTATTTTCCCCGAGTCTCTCGATTCCCCGTTACATACGTTTCAGCTGTCTCAATCACATACATGCCACTTCTTCTGTCTTTATCCATTACTCAATAATCCCGCATATGCCCGATTTCCATTTTAAAAGCGAATTCTGGTTAATATTGACGATAAGAGTCCTAAAGAATGTGATACACAAACGTTCAAAATTATCAAATAATTTTGGCATATGTTTCTATTTAAAGATTTGATGAAATAAGCGCCCAATCAGATCAGTTGTATTGTACATGCGTAAATCACCTGACACGGTTTGCACACATTGTGTACAGCTATTTTCGGTTACAAATTCTAGCCACAAATACATAGTGCAAATGAAATAAATTAATTTCTTTGTTCTGATAAAAAGCACGCGAAAATTGGCGTGGGTATATTTATTTGTAAATAAACATTTCATAGCGGGTAACACATTGAAATCATTAATTTTAATTTCCATGTGAATTTCAACTTAATTACCGGGGTACATCGCGAAATACTTGGCATTAACATTTCATCTAAATAAAATATAATTAAAACACGCTGTATTTTATCCCATTTTCACCGCGACATTGACGGTATAACACGTTGTGGAATATACTTGCTTGTATTCAACACTGTGGAATATACCTGTCGCGTGCACGGACTACTTTTTAAATGACGTCATGCGATATGCGCTAAAATTTGGTCGATATTGTTTGGTTCATTGATCGAATTATAAGGTCACCCATTAGAAGAAAATGTGCATATTTTGCAGAAATATATATATATAACATATTCACCAAAAGAAATGTTGAAATAAAATATAAAATTACACGATTTTTGTTTTGTTATTTTTTTATTTATATTTACTTTACCACTGAATGATTTTTCATAAGAAACACAGTCGACAAAACTTAAGCTTCAAAATTATACGACCTTCAACCTTTAAATCTAGTCATATGACATAATTTTTCGCCATCCGTATAATGAATCAGCTGATTGATGGCGTCATAAAATGACAAACTTATTGCGTCATTTTCCCCATTTTTTTGACGATTTATTATAAACGCGACTTACTTCACGTTTTCTACATGTCGAGGGGTGAACGGAAGACTGTTGTAACTCATATTATATTAAGAAGGAGATACTGCAGTTTTCCGTTCAGCCCTCGATGTACTGTATGTGGACATATCTGAATTGTCAATTGATCACATTTTCCTTATTTCGTGTAATGTGCATTGTTTATAACCAAAGCATATACTTTTGACATTTAACTTAAATATTCAGAATGTACAACAAGCCATACACATATCGCACAGTTTATGAATAATCTGCTATGTTTGCTTTCCTATTTAATTCACGTTAGGCATAGAGCTGTGTAAAGTATAAGATGGTAAAAATAGCACCACACTGGAATTTGGAACGTCCCATTTTGTACACGGGTATTTTCTACTCATTTATCTGTTGTGTACTGGAATGTTTTCCATTCTTTGTGTATTTATATATTAAATTATTTTCTCGTACAATATAAGGGCATTTACCATAGATATATAAAACATTGTGCAAGTTTAAACATAATTATGTTTGTATGCAGAAATCTGCAAATGCAACCGAGTTTACCAACGGCTATTATTAGATAAACTGCTCCGGTTCATTTGAACAGCAGTAATGTAGAGCACATGACGTAGCGTGTGACGAAGAAGAAAGTTTATCGCGTTCATAAACTCATTTGAATAAAGTGATAGAATGGCATAAGGGTCTTTATTTAACTATGCTAAAATTATTATTAAAGACCCTAGATGCAATATCGTCAATTATTGAGTTAAATGGATTATTAGATGGATTTTAAAGGATTATTAAAGGTAAGATACTAGTTCTTACGTGTTTTGATTTTTGTTTGTACTTTTGTCGTTCCCTGTTCTTGGGGAAATTATTTTAACATGGGCGCCATTGATGCATCGGATCACACACGGCATACCCATAACATTATATAAAAACACGTTATGCGCGTCCTTAAATTCGTCGTCCGAAGTCGGAAAACGTATTGCCCTGTATTTTGTCAAATAAAGTGTCAGTCGCTGCAATTGTCTGTTTACTCGTCAAAATTGTCAAGGTCTTCCATAGCTAAAGAAACTTCAGCGTACAGTTTATTTAGTATTGACAGACCTGTACAAAGTCGCGCCAGTCAAAAATCATAAAAAGCGACATTTAAAGTTATGGTAGCCAGAACTAGGTCGTCGATGGTGTACATGTATGTTGACATCGACAGCATTTTGTCAGGAGCAATCGCCGCCATATTGGATTTTGATCATTTTCTTTCGAAAATAAAATGAATTATAGTAAAGTAAAATCTTCTTTTCGCGGTCGTAATGTGTTTAAATTCGCATACTGCGTAAAATTGAATGTAGGCATATGGTGATATTTTTACTTGTTTTACAGTTTGTGTGTGAATTTTTTAAAGACTATTTTGCGTACCAGAACAAATACATGTATATCACTACGCATGGTTACATTTGTCAGATTTTAAGCGCTTTTATGACTGAATTAAAATTATTGTTAAGGTTATTAGATCTATTTATGTTAAATGTCACGTTGAAAAAATCAAATGGGATAAATAGAATACTAGAATTAGCGTTGAATACAGAGAAGTTTATGTTGCTCGGCTCGAACACCGAAAGCGCTCGCCAAGGCTCGCGCTTCCGGCGTTCTAAGCCTCGCAACATAAACTTCTCTGTATTCAACGCTAACCTAGTATTCTCTATGTAACCATTACGCTGTTTCAGTTCCTTCATTATTGAAACAATTATTGACTACACACAAGTGTCGTGTACAGTTCATAATCTTCTTCAACGACCAATAAACAACTTAATTTATATTTAGATTTAATGCAACATGTACACATCATTTTCTGGAAATAGAGAAAGGGAGTTAATTTTGTGAAAATAAACGAATATCTGTTTATTGAAATTGTCAAACTTTCATATATATACTAGCATTTCTTATGAAAATAAATATCGTTATTTTAAATGTTTAAAGCAAGTCTTTTTCCGAGAGCATATATGGATATTAACTGTGTGAATGATCAATGTACCTATGAAGTTTCATGATCCTAGGCCTAAGCATTCTTGAGTTATCATCCGGAAACCATTTTACTATTTCGAGTCACTGTGACCTTGACCTTTGATCTAGTGACCTGAAAATAAATAGGGGTCATCTGCCAGTCATGATCAATGTACCTATGAAGTTTCATGATTCTAGGCCTAAGCATTCTTGAATTATCATCCGGAAACCAAATGGTGGATGGACCGACGGACGGACGGACCGACCCACCGACATGAGCAAAACAATATACCCCCTCTTCTTCGAAGGGGGGCATAAAAATATGTCTCTTTTTTTTTGCAATTGGTTGCTGCACTGGCAACCATCTTTAGAATTATGGTTACCTTGCTAAATAATAACAAGCCTAGAATCATGTACATGTTGTGTTATGTGTATCTAATACTTTATCTATTTTCTTTAAATTATTGAGCAACAATTTTGCCGACATGACAGACTGTTAATGCATCATGTGTTGTTGTGAGCCGGAATTTAATCATTTCTTAGGCCTAATTGATCCACAGTCGCCGATTTGTATTCTATTTTTAATTGGATTGAGTTGTTCAAGCTTTGAAAAAAGTAGTGGCCCTGCTTTTTATCCCAACTGTACTCAACTTTTGAAATTGAGTTTCCTCGGCTTAAATCTACTGACCCAGGCTAACACGCAAGCACTAAACCTGAAAGTTATTCATAATGTAAGATCTGACAGTGAATTGAACTCATTCAATTTGCAAGTGTGAAGACATTAAAGGGACCTTTTCACATTTTGGTAAATTGACAAAATTAATTAGTTAATAATTTGGAGAGTTCTGTTGTTGTCGTTATATTTTTTTTCATACTACGAGGATTGCTTATGTATAAAATACATCTCTCATTTTATGGCCAAGTGGTCTAAATGATAGGCTTTTATTCCAGGGGTCAGTGGTTCGAGCCCAGTTGAGAGTAACTTTTTTTTGTTTCTTTAATTTTATTCTTGTTTTTTTTTTAATGGTGAAGCTTTTCAGATAAAATGTTTACATTTATCAATATTAAGCATTTAATGACAAACTGTGAAAAGGTCCCTTTAAGATGTATACTAAAAAAATGCCATTAGGTAAAAATGTAGAACTCATTGTAGAACTCATTGGTTGTTTATTTGATTAAAAAGTGATTTTGTTTATTTGCTTTGTCAGCAAGGTTATTTGAAGTTATTATCACTTTTGTCTTTTTTTTTTTCAAATCATTAATAGAAAAGATAATTTAAGCTTCATTTTGGAAAATTAGGGCTTAATGCATATGCATTGATTGTCATCCCAGTGGTTTTTTTTCACCGTTTTGGGAATGGGGCCTGGTCCCTTTGGATTGGGAAAATTCGCGGCGTTTTGACTAAAATTGGGAAATTTAAGTGTTGTTGTTGTTTTGCTAAAAAATGCTTCCAAATTGTGGATACAAGTGTGTCCAGTATTATATTTACTAAGTTTGAACTTATATGGATGGGAGATGAACAAAATAATTAGATCTAAAAAAAATAAGAAAAATATTTTTTCCATTGGGAATTTTTAGCTCCCATTTGGGAAAAATATATACCTTTTTTCCATTGGGAATGGGTCTGATTACCGGACCCAATTTTGAATGAAAAAAAACACACTGACAATTCCATACAAAAAAAGAACTGAAAACTCACGACCTATTGAATTGTGACCTTTCACCTTCTAGCATGAGATTTATAAGTGGCACATTGTCTGGTCAAGGAATGTAAGAATAATTTTTCTTAATCCTTCAAGACGTGTATGACCTTTGAACTTGAACTCTGACCTTGATATTTAACCTAGGAGCATGACTGTGAGGTTTTTGCAACTCATTATCTTGTCATGCGGAATATAATACAAAGTTATATTAAAATCCCCATAATAATGTAAAAGATACAGAGCCTACACCAATTTGGACAGAATTTCCCCAGACACCCACTTAGACTAAAGGACAGACAGTGTGACTACCATGTGGCCTCTTACAGTAGCATAAACATGAAAAATTGTGTGATTAATCCCTTAAATTGCTGATTACCAGTGGATTTAATATTTCCCCCAAAATAACTTTATTTGCAAACACTTTAAAATTGCTCATTATAGAATTTTAATATGGATCTCATATTTCAACAATTACATTTAGTCCAAGGCTTCAAGTGTTTTGGCAGTAATGATAAGATTAGAACGCAATTTAATTGAGTTTTAATATATTTCAAATTGCCAGACACTACTGTCACACAAAGAGTTTGACAGATCAGTCATGTAATTGATATATTATGACCTCAAGGGATACACTGGGGAGGGTAATTTCATTTGTGGAGCTATTGAAAAGTTTGAGAACAGAATACAGTCGAAACTGATCTAACGGCCACCTGAATTTACCGGTCACCTGAAGACAACGGTCAGTCTGGAATCCCCCCGATGAAAAACACTATATTACACTTGAATTTAATGGCCACCTGGTCATAACGGCCAACGGCCACTATAGTCCACTCCGAAATTCATGTTTGACACGCGTCAGTCGTCTCGAGTCGTGAAAATTAAAAACACAGCACATCATCTGTCCGTCTATTTTGCGGTTAAAGCGTCTGAAAGCGGTAATTGTCTTTGATATTATAAAAGGGGCCTGCTGCGAGTAAACAAATAATAAGGTGTTGAGAAGGTTTCTTTTCCGGGGATAATTGTGGGGGTATCTTCAAAAGAAAATATGTCAAAGTTTGTGATACGTTTAAAGTAATTATCGCTAATTAAATGATCGCTAATTAGTACATTGTACTTACAACATTGAGTATCAATTTAAAAATAACATTTTCGGATCATTCTTTAAAAGAGCTTTCTAGCGTACACAGCATTTTTTTAAAGCAAGCGGAATAATAAATCATGGAATAACAATGAGTGGTAAACGTAAGTTCCTCACATTAGAGGAGCGAGTCAAGTGTTTGAAACTGTTTGAATCTGGAAAAAGTTCGCGTGTTATAGCAAGTGAGCTCTGTGTTGGAAGTACGCAAGTGCAGAGAGAACTTATGGAGGAATATGAATCGAATGGAAATGTGAGTTTGAAGCGTACAAAATATGACACGGAAAACAGCGGGTTGAATGATCTGGTGTTTAAGTGGTTCACAGAGGCTACGGCTCGTTTGATTAATGTTTCTGGACCAATGATTCAGGATAAAGAATGAATGTTTGTATTTTGTATGAGACTGTTGAATGAAAATGCTTTTTGAGTGATGTTTGCGTACGAATCAATTTTAACAAACTTTTTGCGTCTTTTTCTTTGAATTAGAACGGTACAATTACACCGTACTATCGGTTTATGACACCGAATTATACCAGTGTTGATAAAGTAATTGCTTCAATTTAACAATATGAAATTAAATCAATCTAAAAGATATTATTTTGTACACACGTAAGTTAATGCTGTTATTATGCTTTGTTAACGGCAATGAGCATTTGTTTTACACTGTATGCAAACGACTGAGTGGGGTAACGACATAGCAATACTACCAACATTCTTAAAATTGTGATCCGAATTCAATGGTCACCTGTTGACAACGGTCACTTTGGTCATTTCCCTTGACTGACCGCTGAATTCAGGTTTGACTGTAATGTTCAACCTCATAATTGGACCACAGAACATTTGGAGGTACATAATTCCTACTATAATTATTCAGACGTGTTATCAACTGAAAGGATCAACTTAGCAATATAATGTCTGTGCTATTAGTGTACTAAAGAGAAATATGCTTTTTAATAGCATAAATATGTTACCTGCTATCTTATAGCTACTACCTTTCCAAGGTAGGTTTATTCATCCGGAAAATTCTGGAGCTGGGAGCCGGCCACCTATACACTGAAATAAGACTAGGTTGGCACATAGTGTAATGCAACCTTAGCTAAAGCAGAAACGGTGTCCACCATATCAATCTTCTTTCCGGATGCGACCGGGGTAACACCGCAATTTTTATTAGCTTTGAAATTGAATTTATTTTAGATTTATTTCCGTGGTCGCTTTGGGTTTTTGTATAGATTAGTTGTATCACTTGTCTATCAACGTATTCTCAGGGCTATTTAATATGTATTGTATTAAACTTTTGTTTAATTTATGCCTAAGACAAGTTTAAGAATTTGTCTAACAACTTATTATCGGTGTTATTTCCGTTTATGGTATTATACTTTTGTTTAATTTATGCCACGCACGCGGTTATTGTGTTCATGTAAGACAGAATGTATTCAAGTGTGTACGTAACATTCTCTTTTAGAATAATATACTGAGAGAATGTTAATCATTTGCATTATGTGCAATAATGTTTTAAATGTGCGGCATGACAATCTGGTCTATGACCAGTTAATTGTTGAATATGTTTTATTCTTGTCTTTCAAGTACTGAGCTACACCAAGCTACACCAAGGTGGCAGATACAAAGAAAATAGGACCTTCCACATCCATTCAGCGTTGAGAAGATCCTGTTCCTGTGGACCTTTGCCACGGGGCACCGTGCAAGACGTTGACCACTTGGCTTCAGCCATGCATCGATCCACGTCAGACCATATGGCTCCCGCCATACTTTGGTCTTTGCACGGTTCCGGGCAAGATGTTGACCATGTGGCTCTTGCCGTATGTCGGTAGATGTCGGACTATATAGCTCCCGCAATACGACGGTATTTGCCTGGTGACGTTGACCAAGTGGCTTCGGCCATGTGTTAGTCAACGTCAGACCATATGGCTCCCGCCATACTTCAGTCTTTACCTGTCCCGGTAACTTCACCGGTCATTTTATGACTGGTCCGTTCACCCAGCACCGGTCTCCGGTCTTTGACCGGTCCTGTCCGGGCAACATAGGACCTTCCAGAGCCGCAAGAATGGAGAAGATCCTGTTCCTGTGGACCTTCGCCACCATGCACCGTGCAAGACGTTGACCACGTGGCTTAGGCCATGCGCCTGTCAACGTCAGACAATATGTCTCCCGCCATAATTCGGTCTTTGCACGGTACTGAGCATGACGTCGACCAAGTGGCTTTGGCCATGTGTCGGTCGATGTCAGACCATATGGCTTCAACCATGCTTTGGTCTTTACCCGGTGACGTCACCAGTCATGTTATGACCGGTCTGGGCACTGGTATCGGTTATTGACTGGTCTGGTCACTGGATATTACTTGGTGACATCACCGGTCATATAATGACTGCTCCGTTCACCGGTCTTTGACTGGTCTGGGCACTGGGCAGGACATTGTCCACGTGGCTTCGGCCATGCGTTGGTCGACATCAGACCATATGGCTCCCACCATACGTCAGTCTATGCTCAGTGACGTCAACCACATGGCTTTTGCCATGCGTCGGTCAATGTCAGACCATATTGCTTCCACCGTTCTTCGGTCTTTACCTGGTGACATCACCGGTCATGTTATAACTGGTCCGTTTACCGGGTACCAATCCCTGATCACAGGTCCCTTGTCATTGACCGGTCCGGTTTGGGCCATGGTCAGCAGTCACCGGGTTTTACCTGGTGACTTCACCTGTCATATTATGACCGGTCCGTTCACCAGTCTTTGACCGGTCTGGACACTGGGCAGGATGTCGACCACATGACTTCAGCCATGCATCAGTCAACATCAGACCATATGGCTCTCGCCATACTTTGGTCTTTGCCCGGTACCTAAAAGATAAGGGTGTGGAGGCAGTTTTAGCAACTCTCTATAAAATTCTATTGTTTAAACTACTTTGACAAGGTAGGGGGGGGGAAACTGGCCAGCGGGGAAAAACCGGCCGAAAGGTGTTGATGGAAAGAAATATTAATTGAAAAATCAGAGGGGGAACAATTGGACTGGGGGGGGGAAGTATTGGCCCTTGGCACCTTTTCCCTGGGGAAAAAATGGTTTAGTCCATTTTTTCCCCTGGGAAAAAGTGGCCAGGGGGAAAAAAATGGCCTGTTACACCGGGCAAGACTTTGACCATGTTGCTCCAGCAATACGTCGGTCTTTGCCCAGTGACGTCGACCACGTTGTTTCGACCATGCGTTGGTTGATGTCAGACCATATGGCTCCCGCCATAATTCAGTCTTTACCCGTTAACGTCACCGGTCATATTATGACCAGTCCGGTCATCGGTCATTGACAGGTCTGGTCCAATCGCTGGGGACCAGTCCGGTCCCCAGTAGTGGGGACTGGTCAGGGGCACCAGTAACCAAGTATTACCTGGAGACTTCACTCACCGGTCATATTATTATGCCCCCCTTCGAAGAAGAGGGGGTATATTGTTTTGCACATGTCGGTCGGTCAGTCGGTCCGTCCACCGAATGGTTTCCGGATGATAACTCAAGAACGCTTATGCCTAGGATCATGAAACTTCATAGGTACATTGATCATGACTCGCAGATGACCCCTATTGATTTTCAGGTCACTAGGTCAAAGGTCAAGGTCACGGTGACTAGAACCAGTAAAATGGTTTCCGGATGATAACTCAAGAACGCTTACACCTAGGATCATGAAACTTCATAGGTACATTGATCATGACTCGCAGATGACCCCTATTGATTTTCAGGTCACTAGGTCAAAGGTCAAGGTCACGGTGACTTGACACAGTAAAATGGTTTCCGTATGATAACTAAAGAAAGCTTACGCTTAGGATCACGAAACTTCATAGGTACATTGATCATGACTGGCATATGACCCCTATTGATTTTCAGATCACTAGGTCAAAGGTCAAGGTCACAGTGACAAAAAACTTATTCACTACAACTGACAGCCCATATGGGGGGCATGCATGTTTTACAAACAGCCCTTGTGAATGGTACAGTCACTGGTCATTGACCGGTCGGGTCGAGGGTCATTGACCGGTTAAGTCACGCATCATCGGCTATTACCAGGTGACGTCAACGGTCATATAATAACCTCCTGAGACTCATCTTAGCAGGCATCATCATCTGCTTTGACCCACGATACCTTCTACATTACCTAGTTGTATACCCCCTGCTGCTACTCCATCAAATCCAATACTTTATGGATTCAGCAGTCTCCAGGACACTTGTGCCTGTCAAAAATAGAAGCTCATGAAACTTATGACTCGGGCTACATGCAGACCACTAGTCTTGCAGATGGTTCGGTTTAATCGGGCTCAGAGTCTAACGTTTAGGCCGAACATCACTATTTAGCCTCTTTTTAATCAGGTCTAAAATTTATGTTCAAGACCCGAGAAGATTACTTTTTACCACTCCCTTTCCCTGTTGGCCACAGGCTTTGCAGTCAACGTCACAGAACAGTTGGCCGGTGATGTCTCTTGTAAACATCCGCCTTCCAAGTGGCTCAACTACAATGTATGTTTTCCAGTCAATGGAACCCAAATAATTAGCCTGCTCCATTGCCATGGAAAGCCCATAAGGACCTGACTGAGCCTAAACCCCTTATGGCGGTAAAAGCTACAAGTCCCCTGTACTCGACCCGACTACCGGTTTGGACCTTTCCAAACTGTCGGATCTAGATCCTGACAATAACAAGCTTTTGCTTACTATGCCAGTTGCTTCTACCACTATCTCAGTTCCTTACTCCATGTTGGAAAATTGGCAACTGAGAGAGGGTAGATCCAAAGGTCTGCCTACCATCTTGACCGCATGAGGCCACAGTCTTGTAGATGGCTTGGGAGCTATTGGACTCTGAGGCCCGAGATGCTAAGAATCCACGTGGTCCTCCTCCTCTGTTCCCTGCCTCAATGTTCGTGTTGGAACCAGAAGTGAACTCGCTCAGAATTGCTCCTTTCACAGCAGATTCCCTTTTTGGAGGCAGGATACAGACGGCAATCACGGCTGACCAGATCTTTGCTTCTCTAACGAGAAACAACTTTGGCCAGTGCCTAGGGGCTCTTTAGTGTCCAGCTTCTATTGTGACCTCTACTGATATAAAAAAAACACAACTGCTACTGCTACTACATCAATTACTACAACAACAACACCTACTACAACAACAACAACAACTAATACAGCTACTACTTCTACAACTACTACTACTACTGCTGCTGCTGCTGTCGGTACTATGAAGTCTATTTGGCTAGTTGTAATTGTAAGGTGTTCTATATGTGTTCTTATTCCAAATTAGAACTTTTGTAGAACTTACTGGTTCTTAAAGCGTTCTAGATGTGTTCTAGAACTACATTTTAAAACATTTTTAGAAATTTCTTGACCTTATTTTGTCATTGAAATGTTCTTAAAAGGTTCTTGAATATTATTGAAACAGTTTCAGTCCTAAGCCATTTTCCACAAATGTTCTGGATTTATTCTAAAAAAACAGTTTTGGAACAATTCCAGAACATACGTTTTAGAACACAAATATGGAACAGTTCCAGAACTCATTCTATTCCTCTATCTTGGAGAATCAAGGTGAGCTCTTGCCAGATCCTCCTGGTTCCCTCTTGGTGGCCCAGGAGATTCTAGTTCAACAACCTTCTCAGTCTCCTGTACAATTTTTTCCAGGAAACTTACAGGTCAGATTTCCTATCTCAGAGAGATAGATTTCATAAGCTCCAGACATGTTCCACTACAAGTCTGGCCATTATTTGGTAATCCCTACAGAAGAACGTTTTTCTGTTAGGGCTTCAACTCTCGTTGCCTCTGCAAGGAGAAAGTCCACCAGAACAGTCTACGATGCTTTCTTGAAGCTTTTCTCTCACTGGTGTATTTGAGGGCATATTGATCCCCTCAATCACTCTGCTAGACGAATTGAGGATTTTCTTATCTATCTCTTTGATGATAAGAAACTTTCTCTTATCTCCACCAATAGATACAGACTATGCTTTCGCATACCTTGGCTTTTCGTAAGTCATCACAAGTCTGTGCTGACTTAGCTATTTCGGAACTGATCCAAGCCATGGAACTTTCAACGCTCTGTTTCGCGTTCCTTTACCCCTTAATGAGATTTAGCTTGCGTTCTTTGGTCGCTTACTAGGCTCCCTATGAACCCCTTCATCAGGCTTCATAACAGTTCCTTTAAACTGGAAGACCGTTTTGCTTCTTACTATGGCTTGACCCAAACGGAGAAGTGAAATTCATGCTCTTTCTGTCGAAGACGATTATCTTCATTTTGATCCAATGGCTTCGTCACTTTGTTGTGTCAGCCAGGATTCCTTGCTGAATATCAACTCCCCTATATGGCTTCTAAACCTTTCAAGGTCCCAAGTCTTTCTAGAACTTGTAGACATGAAGCTGAAGATGGACTTCTTTGCCAAGTCAGGGTTTTGAAGTTCTACCTCTGCAGAGTAAGTCCATTCAAGGTTCTCGCAAGAGACTCTTCATTCCTGAATAAAAGGGGGGGGGGGCGATGTGTCTGTGGCTTCTATTTCTTGTTGGGTAGCCTTGACTAAGAAAGGCTTTCTCTTCTCTCTCATTAAGGGATTCATCCCTTTTTAAGAGCAGACCGCTCTGTCAGCTTCGTGGGCGTAAATTTATCATACCCCACTCTCTGACATGCTCCGAGATGCTTTCTGGAGGAATCCGACCACCTTCTCCTCCTTTTATCTTCGTTCTCTGGAGTGCCAACAAGACAACTTGGATTTGTTGGTTTCCCTTGTGGTTTCACTAACGGTAGTGTCTTCTACGACATAGACATACTTAATCTTATTTTAGAAGTCAATTCAATACCAGCTGTACTAACAAAGATTAGCTGATAATCCTGGATATGGGTTCTGCTGTCTTTAGCTGATAACCCTGAATATGGGTTCTGCTGTGATGGGATTGGGGAGCTAAACGCCAACCTTCCCGATGCAGCTGCAAATTCAGCCATAAGATAGCAGGTAAAGTATTTATTCTATTAAAACAAATTTTTCAAGTAAAATTGATTTTAATTTTTAAATACTTACCTGCTATCGGTGAGTCCCAACTCCCACCTTGCTCTTTGACTAATATTTCAGATATATTGAAAGAAGATTTATATGGTGGACACCATTTCTGCTTTAGCTTAGGTTGCATTACACTATGTTCCGACCTAGTCTAATTTTGGTGTATAGGTGGCCAGCCCCCAGCCCGCCAGAATTTTATGGATGAATAAACCCACCTTGGAAAAAAAATATTTGATTGCAACCTATTCAGTTCCTCCATATTCTCAATGGAATAGTCTACAGAAATTGTCAAATGTATACCGCTAAGCAGCCAATACTTCTGATCTTTAAACACTTCCTTCTTTCAATAGAAAAGAACGCTTTCAAATGACATGAATTCATTGATTGCGCAATAAAAATGTACGCCCATTACAGTATAATTAAATAATGCAATACAACTTTTTTTATATGGTGTGTTGCAATTAATTTTAACTTAAATATAATTATAATGTTCCCTGTACTAAAAAGGTTGACTCGTCAAAAGTTCCTCTACCATGGGTCATTTGACTACTGGTTGTTTAAGTCTAATGAAATCCCTGAATGACGATCTTCAGACCTTCAGAGTTGGACGACCTTCAGCATTGGACCACCTTCAGAGTTGAACGACCTTCAGAGTTGGACCACCTCCAGTGTTGGATGACCTTCAGAGTTGGACGACCTCCAGAGTTGGATGACCTTCAGATTGAGACAACCTTCAGAGTTGGACCACCTTCAGAGTTGGAAGACCTTCAGTGTTTGACCACCTTCAGAGTTGGACAACCTTCAGAGTTGGATAACCTTCAGAGTTGGACCACCTTCAGAGTTGGACAACTTCAGATTTGGACAACCTTCAGAGTTAGACAACCATCAGAGTTGGACCATCTTCAGTGTTGGGTGACCTTCAGAGTTGGAATACCTTCAGAGTTGGACGACCTTTAGAGTTGGACGACCTCCAGAGTTGGATGACCTTCAGATTTGGACAACCTTCAGATTTGGACAACCTTCAGAGTTGGACGACCTTCAGTGTTTGACGACCTTCAGAGTTGGACCACCTTCAGAGTTGGACCTCCTTCAGAGTTGGACCACCTTCAGAGTTGGACCTCCTTCAGAGTTGGACGACCTTCAGAGTTGGATGACCTTCAGAGTTGGACGACCTTCAGAGTTGGACGACCTTCAGAGTTGGACGACCTTCAGAGTTGGACCTCCTTCAGAGTTGGACGACCTTCAGAGTTGGACGACCTTCAGAGTTAGACAACCTTTAGAGTTGGACGACCTCCAGAGTTGGATGACCTTCAGATTTGGACAACCTTCAGATTTGGACCACCTTCAGAGTTGGACGACCTTCAGTGTTTGACGACCTTCAGAGTTGGACCACCTTCAGATTTGGACCACCTTCAGAGTTGGACGACCTTCAGAGTTGGACAACCTTCAGAGTTGGACCACCTTCAGAGTTGGACGACCTCCAGAGTTAGACAACCTTCAGAGTTGGACCACCTCCAGAGTTAGACAACCTTCAGAGTTGGACGACCTTCAGAGTTAGACCACCTTCAGAGTTGGACGACCTTCAGAGTTGGACAACCTTCAGAGTTGGACTACCTTCAGAGTTGGACGACCTTCAGAGTTAGACAACCTTCAGAGTTGGATGACCTCCAGAGTTGGATGACCTTCAGATTTGGACAACCTTCAGATTTGGACAACCTTCAAAGTTTGACATTTGAGGGATTTCGTCAGTACTGTGACAAGCTGTGGACTTACATATTCCTGACCACATCATGGATCTTGGAGGCTTGATATGTATAATCTGATTAATAAAATTATGCTTTGAGTTTTTACATTATATTATTGTACTACATTTGTAATTGTATTATTATAGGATGAAACATCAATTTACTGTCCGTTATAACAATGTGTTTAAAGTAAAAATTGCCAAAATAGTTCTATTGAGAAGAAACATTGCGGAAATAAAGCCCAGGTTTTGCATATCTTTCATAAAGAAATACATTTGTAACATGAATATTAATCAACTGAAATTATCCAACAAACTGACTTAACGAAATTGTTACATAAAATCACATCAACCAGCCCTCCTAGTACCATTTCAGCCCACAGTTGATTAGCGTGTGGCTATGGTATTAATTAGTAAAAACATCACCATGCACATGGTCTTCTTCAACGCAGAAATGAATTGCCTTTCTGGAAATGTACATATCTTGCAATATTTTTTTTAATGTTGTGTCAAATTTTAAGAAATAACACGATACACAACTCGCGTGATGTAATAGTCATCAATCAGACCCGATCAAAGACTGAAATCTTCATGGAGTAAGGGGCATTTTCCCTGCAAAGTTCACGGACCTTATAGGTACCATAATTCGTATGGAAAATCATTCTTACCGTTCTTTCCGTTACATTATATATCAAAACTAACTGTCCAGTTATTTTACGGTAAATGACCATTTAGCTTAGTTTGTTGCCGGTACTTTTGAGAAAATTGTTTTTCTTGTTTCTTGTGTTTACATTCTGATTTTCCCATGACGATATACTGCGTTTAATATGCTGTTCCTCAAACTTGGATTTCCGCTCAATTTAAGTGGAACTTAAACTGTGCACTTTTTAACATTACATAAAGAGGTGTATAAATCTATACTTACACAATTCACCTACTTTCCAGTAATTACTCCGTCATTATTTATGTGCTTGAATTGTGTCCATTTTTAGCGGCCACAATATATCCATTTAACATCGTACAATATATAAGTTAAATAAACTTAACAAGGATAAATCATAGTTAATGCAAACATTTAGTATCAGTATATAGCATTTGATACAAATATAAATATCTGAATCAAGCTTCTTAAATTAAGCCATTAAGTTGCAAAACATTTTGTGTTATCTTTTGTGTCGGAATTTCGCAATACAAAAATGTTGTTAGGGTATAATAAGGGTATATTTATTTAAATGAAAGCTGTTAATTACAAAGTTCAAACACACCAAAACGACCCCGTTTACAACTACTGTTACCAGCAAAAAATTGAAAATGAAACAGGCAAAGATAAATTATCTAAGACATCAGATGATATAGATACATAAATATGAAGCTGAATTGTAAACTTTCACTTTCCCTAGATTTTCTGACAATCAGTATATGTTTCATTTAATCTTAAGTGTTATAATTGAGATTGAAAACTAAATGTTGATCAACTGACACCAGCTATTTCAAAGAAGAGTTTTAAATGTTATTAACTATAGTCTTTATAAATCATGTGACCCCTGGTGCATGATTTGAACAAACCCAAGGTGGTAGAAGACCACCTTCATCTTGACACCTGAGCCTAAATGCATCCATCGTTTGTGTGACACACACGGGACCCTATGTTAGTCATATTCACGGTCATACCATGAATACTACTTATGACACACACACACAATTTATATATAAATTGTATGGAGTGTAATATAAATTGTATGGAGTGTAATATAAATTGTATGGAGTGTAATATAAATTGTATGAGTCTGAGGAGTCACTAAGCTGATTATCTTGGCACACTTGTAATGTTAGGACATCTGAAAATGTATTAAACTGAATTGCCTTTTTTGAAGGCATATTTCACATAAACTATTTAGCTCTTTAATTTTTCAAATGCAAACCAATGCAAAAAAATGCAAGGACTGTTCATGAGCAACGTGTTTAATAACGGTTCATAAATATGTTAAAAAACTTTTTATAATCCCATTCAAGAAATGTGCATATATAAAACATGTTCAAGAAAGATTCATGAACAAGTTCAATAAATGTGTTCAAAAACGAATATAAATGACAAATGGCTATTCATAAAGTCAAAACATTAGTATAAACTCAATAAAAGCTCATCAACCAAATGTTCATTAACACTTGGTTAATTTCATGAATGATACTGGTCATAAAATACACAGAAAATGAAATTTGTAGTTAATTAAGTACAGTTCAAAGTATTTTTAGAAATTTTCTGTAGCTCTTGCCAAATACTTGGCATTAAATTATTTCAATAAAACAAACTTGTTACAGTGTACCATGTAGGGTCCAATTTTTGTTGCCTTTTTAGCTCATCTATTTTTTGAAAAAAATTATGAGCTATTGTCATCACCTTGGCGTCGGCGTCCGGTTAAGTTTTGCGTTTAGGTCCACTGTTCTCATAAAGTATCAATACTATTGCATTCAAATTTGGTGCACTTACTAATTATCATGAGGAGACTGGGCAGGCAAAGTTAGATAACTCTGGCTTGCATTTTGACAGAATTATGTGCCCTTTTTATACTTAGAAAATTAATTTTTTTTGTTAAGTTATGCGTTTAGGTCCATTTTATTCCTTAAGAATCAAAGCTATTGCTTTCATACTTGCAACACTTACTAACTATCATAAGGGGACTGTGCAGGCAAAGTTATGTAACTCTGACTGACATTTTGACAGAATTATGTTCCCTTTTTATACTTAGAAAATTGAAAATTTGGTTAATTTTTGTGTTTAAGTCCACTTTTTTCCTAAAGTATCAAAGCTATTGCTTTCATACTTGCAACACTTACTAACTATCGTAAGGGGACTGTGCGAGCAAAGTTATGTAACTCTGACTGGCATTTTGACGGAATTATGGGCCCTTTATACTTGAAAATTTGGTTAAGTTTTGTGTTTTGGTCCACTTTACCCCTAAAGTATCATAGATATTGCTTTCATACTTGGAACACTCGCAAACTGTCATAAGGGGACAGTAAAGGACAATTTGCATAACTCTGGTTGTCATTTTTACGGAATTATGGCCCTTTTTTGACATAGTAACTTTGAATATATGGTTACATTTTGCGTTAAGATCCACTTTTCTTCTAAAGTATCAAGGCTATTGCTTTCAAACTTCAAATACTTTCATGCTATCATGAGGGTACTGTACCTGGCAAGTTGAATTTTACCTTGACCTTTGAATGACCTTGACTCTCAAGGTCAAATTAGTAAATTTTGCTAAAATTGCCATAACTTCTTTATTTATGATTAGATTTAATTGATACTTTGACAAAACAACTCTTACCTGATATACCAAAATAGACTCCACCCAAACCATCCCCCACGTCCCCCCCGAATCCCCCCCTCAATCCCCCCCATTTTTTTAAAGATCATCTAATCAATGACCACCACACCCTCACACTATACCCACCCCCCACCCCAAAAAATAATCTTTATTCCCCCGGTAGGGTGGCATATAGCAGATAAACTGTCCGTCAGTCTGTCAGTATGTCAGTCAGTCCGTCCGTCCGTCTGAAAAAAACTTTAACATTGGCCATAACTTTTTCACTATTGAAGATAGCAACTTGATATTTGGCATGCATGTGTATCTCATTAAGCTGCACATTTTGAGTGGTGAAAGGTCAAGGTCATTCTTTAAGGTCAAATGTCAAATTTATGGCGTCTGTCCGTCTGAAAACTTTAACATTGGCCATAACTTTTTCAATATTGAAGATAGCAACTTGATATTTGGCATGCATGTGTATCTCATAAAGCTGAACATTTTGAATGGTAAAAGGTGAAGGTCAAGGTCATCCTTCAAGGTCAAATGTCAAATATATGGTGTCTGTCCGTCCGAAAACTTTAACATTGGCCATAACTTTTTTAATATTGAAGATAGCAACTTGATATTTGGCATGCATGTGTATCTCATGAAGCTTCACATTTTGAGTGGTGGAAGTTGAAGGTCAAGGTCATTCTTCAAGGTCCAAAAAAAAATTAATTTCAAAGCGGCGTTCTCATGAAGCTGCACATATTGAGTCGTGGAAGTTCAAGGTCAAGGTCATCCTTCAAGGTCAAGGTCATCCTTCAAGGTCAAATGTCAAAAAAAATAATTAAAAGCGGTGTTATCATGAAGCTGCACATTTTGAGTGGTGAAGGGTCAAGGTCATTCTTCAAGGTAAAAAAAATATAATAATTTCAAAGTGGGGTTTTCATAAAGCTGCACATTTTGAGTGGTGGAAGTTCAAGGGCATCCTTCAAGGTAAAGGTCTTCCTTCAAGGTCAAAGGTAAAAAAAAATCAAATCAAAGTGGCGTTCTCATGAAGCTGCACATTTTGAGTGGTAAAAGTTCAAGGTCAAGGTCATCCTTCAAGGTCAACGGTTAAAAAAAATGTGTTTTTTTTCAAAGCGGCCCAATAGTGGGCATTGTGTTTCTGACGAGCACATCTCTTGTTTTTTTTCAAACATGGTTAAAAAACCGAAATATTTATTTTAATTACTTTATTTTTGAAATACCGTCCAACCATCCCACCCAAGATTCCCCCTCCCCCCCCCAAAAAAGAAGTTTTTTGCATTTGTTTTGCATTTTCGGAAGATAATGTAATATATGACCACATACCCCACACTATACACCCCTCTCCACTCCACCCCTCCCTTCTTTGTGATTGAAATTGAGATAGGTCCCTACACCTTCAAAAAGAAAAAAAGAAGAGCGGTCTGCACCCGCAAGGCGGTGCTCTTGTTAAACAAATTGTGACCAAAGAAAAAATCGACTCATAATAAACAATAACTAATCTCTTTTCGCAATATTTTTAATTGTTATTAAATAACAAAGCAGCTTAACTATGGTGATATATAGCATCTTATAATTTAGAGTCATATTGAATGCATTATCCTCTCAGTTTAATGACTTAAGTCAACATATTTATTTAACTCTTATGGATGTGAATTTTAATTTTTTAAAGTTCTTTAAAGGTCATTAACTTAATGTTTATGATTTTGTTGGATCTTGATGATGACATCCAAAGGTTGAGTTCATGAATTGTTCATGAACTGACTATGATGTTAATGAATAGTTCATGAACAGTCATTGAATCTTTCTCGGGGGCAGGAACAGTTATTGGCAAAATTTACAGAAATAAATTTAAAAATTAAGTATTATGGACAACTACTTGAAGATTATTTAATTAGAAGTACAAGAATTTTCAAAATTGTTTACTCAATAGGATTACTGTACTTGTAATTTGATTCCATTCCAAGCATGGGGCTATTTTTCATGGATGTTATGAGTGTAAAACTTGTAATGAAAGCATTCAACGGGTTTCAATTGTAATTGCCTGACATTACAATTTCGCAAAGAGTTATTTAGAAAATATTTAATGCAGATCATTAAGTTTGCATGGATATAACCGTATTCAACCATTCTGAAATATCCTATTGATAGTTTAGATTACTTAAGTGTAGATAATCAATATTGTGTGATTATTACGAAGCATGTGGTTATTTAAAGAGACCATCATTTACCATTAATATATTCACTCGGGAGGGTGAATTAAATTTTAGCTATTGAATTTTTTTTTACAGATTTCAAATATAATTGGACCATAGAATAATTTGAAATTTGTTTTTTGCACTCAACCTTGTCAAGTAAATTATTCAATTGAAACGATTGAATGTTTTGCAAATCGCTTACAAAGAGAATATATAATTACAGCTCCTATTGTGCTGTTCCCACATAAACATTTATTTAAGTGACCTGAATGAAATTGAAATAAGTGACGTCCCATGGGGTCACTTCTATTCATAGAGGGTGTTTCAATACACAGGGGTGGTGTCAATTAGTTACATAGCTGGGTCATTACAATGGCACGTGTAATGTGTATGATTGATGTTGAATCACTAGTCACAATTTTGTTGTGTTGGTATTCAAGAAAAAAATCCTTGCTGTCAAAGACAAAGCAAATTCAATTTAATTGCGTCAAAATGCAATAATCTGCGGCTATTGAAATCTCTAGTCATATTTAGAAATGCTTAACAATGAACAAATTTGACAATAGGCAGTGTTTTTTTCAACGTTTTTGGAATGCTGGGCCGGGTCCCTTTGGATTGGGAAAATTCGCGGTGAAAATAACAATTTGTTTATTTTTAACCAGGTTTTCCGAAGGAAAAAACTGGTTATTAGATTGGCGAATGCGGGCGGGCTGGCTGGCTGGCTGGCGGGCTGGCGGGCGGGCGGAACATTAAGCTTGTCCGGGCCATAACTATGTCGTTCATTGTCAGAATTTGAAATCATTTGGCACATTTGTTCACCATCATTGGACGGTGTGTTGGGCGAAATAATTACGTCGATATCTCCAAGGTCAAGGTCACACTTTGAGTTCAAAGGTCAAAAATGGCCATAAATGAGCTTGTCCTGGCCATAACTATGTCATTCATTGAGATTTTAAAATCATTTGGCACATTTGTTCACCATCATGGGACGGTGTGTCGCACGAAAGAATCATGTCAATATCTCCAATGTCAAGGTCGCCACGACTAAAAATAGATTTTTTTTACAAACAAACTTACAAAGGGGGTTAATTTTGTTTGTTCATTTCAAAAGTTCAGTTTGAGTTTTCTCCCTTTATCATATTTTTTTTTCACAATGAAAACCTGGTTTTGTGACAATTTTGTCCCTTGTTACTGCTGTTATTTCACTGCAGAAATGTCATATTTTATCATTAGGTATAAAAGGAAATGTGCTCCTATCTCAGGTGGTCAAAGATCAAGAGGGATGTCCAAGGTTCAACCACTGCTGTGGCGGTGCCTATTGACCGTCGTTGTGTGGATCTCTATGGCAACAACCTGCGCTTTCTGCAGACCACGGTTGCAGACGCCGGCACCTACACGTGTAAGGCACTTTCCGCCTGAACTTGATTTTTTCTCACAAGAGACTTTCTTTAAACGAAAAATACCATATAAGCCGAAAGTTTTGTCCCTGATTTGCCTGTGCTGACTGCACTGGCTAATCTGGGACAACACTTTACACACATGCATTAAACCCCTTTTTCACTGAGCATGGCCCATTTTCATTGGCTTCAAAAAGTGAATTTTTTGGACAACTTACATTTGTGGATTTTAGAAGCAAAGAGGAATTTGTGTTGGTTATTTTCCAATGTGTTTGTGTTAAATTTGTTGCTTGGTCAATCCATGAATCAACAACAATAAATGTCCAAGGAATTATAATGCTTTTAAGTATTTGTTATACCCCCAAAAACAAAGTTTAGGGGGGTATATAGAAGTGAACTTGTCTGTTCATCGGTCTGTCTGTCGGTCTGTCTGTCTGTCTGTCGGTTGGTCAGTATTAAGCGTCTGCTCTCTAATTCAAGTAGTTTTCATCCGATCTTCACCAAACTTGGTCAGAAGTTGTAGCTAGACAATATCTAGGACAAGTTCGAACATGGGTCATGCCAGGTAAAAAACTAGGTCACGGGGTCACTTAGTGCATTTCAAGCATTTAGCATGGTGTCCGCTCTCTAATTCAAGTACTTTTCATCTGATCTTCACCACACTTGGTCAGAAGTTGTATCTAGATGATGTGTAGGTCAAGTTCGAACATGGACCATGCCTGGTCAAAAAATAGGTCACGGGGTTCACTTAGTGCGGTTTAAACATTGAGCATGGTGTCCGTTGTTTTTTGTGAAGACAACATGCAAAATATTTTGTGTCAATGCGGCATGTGGGGGTATTGGTCACCTCTGTGACAAAGTTCTAGCTTGTCATGATTTTAGTGCAGTTTAAAGGCAGGTTCCTCTTTACCCTTTCCCACTTAGAAGCAAAGTCAAAATGGTCATGGGCAAACAGCATGCAATCAGAACAGCCTACCCCGAGTAACTCGCAGTCTGTTCAGGTTTTATGCTTTTTGCTGCTCATCAGTATCCAAGGGTTGGAAATGAAGCTTTTAAAACTTGATTCTAGTAAGAAAGTTTTTTTAATTAAATTAAACTTTCTATGGGACTTCAAATGCGTGAAAATACGTATATAAGTGGTGAAGGTTTAAAAAAAAAATTGCATATTTCTATCTTTGGTAATACAACACATTGAAGTGACCATGGGCCGTGCTCTCCCAGTTCCTATCCCTCAAAGCCTTCAAAATCTTCAAGTACTGGTTCTACCCAAGAAACTTATTAGTTTTAACCGAGCATATAATCGCCGCTTCGTCTGTCCGTGCGTCTGTCCGTCCGTGCACAATTTTTGTTTGGGCTATTTCTCAGCAACTAATGACTGGAATTCAATTAAACTTTTTTGGAAGCTTCACTACCAAGAGGAGATGTGCATATTATCAGCAGGTTCTGGTCGGATGATTTTTCACAGAGTTATGGCCCTTTTAAATTTTCCATTAACTGTACATATTAAGTGCAATTCTTGTCCGGGCTTTTTCTCAGCAACTTAAGACCGGAATTCAATGAAACTTTATGGGAAGCTTCACTACCAAAAGGACATGTGCATATTATCAGCCGGTTTTGGTCGGATGATTTTTCACAGAGTTATGGCCCTTTGAAATTTTCCATTAACTGTACATATAGTGCAATTCTTGTCCGGGCTATTTCTCAGCAACTAATGACCGGAATTCAATGAAACTGTATGGGAAGCTTCACTACCAAGAGGACATGTGCATATTATCAGCAGGTTTTGGTCAGATGATTTTTCACAGAGTTATGGCCCTTTGTAATTTTCCATTAACTGTACATATAGTGCAATTCTTGTCCGGGCTATTTCTCAGCAACTAATGACCGGAAATAATTGAAACTTAATGGGAAGCTTCACTACCAAGAGAACATGTGCATATTATCAGCCGGTTCTGGTGGGATGATTTTTCACAGAGTTATGGCCCTTTGAAATTTTCCATTAACTGTACATATAGTGCAATTCTTGTCCGGGCTATTTCTCAGCAACTAATGACCGGAATTCAATGAAACTTTATGGGAAGCTTCACTACCAAGAGGAGATGTGCATATTATCAGCCGGTTCTGGTCGGATGATTTTTCACAGAGTTATGGCCCTTTGAAATTTTCCATTAACTGTACATATAGTGCAATTCTTGTCCGGGCTATTTCTCAGCAACTAATGACCGGAATTCAATGAAACTGTATGGGAAGCTTCACTACCAAGAGGACATGTGCATATTATCAGCAGGTTTTGGTCGGATGATTTTTCACAGAGTTATGGCCCTTTGAAATTTTCCATTAACTGTACATATAGTGCAATTCTTGTCCAGGCTATTTCTCAGCAACTAATGACCGGAATTAATTGAAACTTAATGGGAAGCTTCACTACCAAGAGAACATGTGCATATTATCAGCCGGTTCTGGTCGGATGATTTTTCACAGAGTTATGGCCCTTTGAAATTTTACATTAACTGTACATATAGTGCAATTCTTGGCCGGGCTATTTCTCAGCAACTAATGACCGGAATTCAATGAAACTTTATGGGAAGCTTCACTACCAACAGGAGATGTGCATATTATCAGCCGGTTATGGTCGGATGATTTTTCACATAGTTATGGCCCTTTGAAATTTTCTATAAACTGTACATATAGTGCAATTTATTGTCTGGGATATTTCTCCCCAACTACTGACTGGAATTCAATGAAGCTTTATGGGAAGCTTAACTACCTTGAAGAGATTCACATGTTATTTGTGGGTTCTGGTTAGATGATTTATTTAGAGAGTTATGGCCCTTTGAAATTTTTAAATTGCTAAACCATCAATTGTATTATTTTGTCCAAAGTTATGCCCCTCAAGACGTTTCCTTTTATCTGAATATATAGTGCAATATTGAGACAAAAAAGACCTTTGGGGAGAATCACCGGTCTCCGACGGTTTCTTGTTTAAGCTAGTTTTAATTGAAGGCCTAAGACTGATTGAAATGCTGTTGAGTCTGTTTCCTGGTTAGAACCAGTGCTTGTCTTGGGGGAGATCGGCGGAAAGCTCTAACAGTGGGGATCAAACAAGGTTGCAAGATGGACACTATATCCAGTACCCAATGGAGAACTTAAAGCCTACACATACTGGAGTGTTGTCATAAGGCGATGTAAACAATCTGATCTTTTGTATAATGTGTTTTAACCCTTTACCACTTAGATACATATTTTTAACCATTTGTTGTCCCTTAGAAAATTTAACTTAATTAAAGACTTTTCTTACTAAAATCAAATTGTAAAGGCTTCATTTCCAACCCTTAGATACTGAAGAGAAGCAAACAGTATAAAACCTGAACAGACTGTGAGTTACTCTCAGGCTGCAAGTTACTCGCAGGCTGTTCTGGTTTTATGCTGGTTGCAAAGGCCATTTTCACTTTGCTTCTTTTGGGGGAAAGGGTAAACAAACTGATTGCTTGCAGGCAAGCCGGTGATAGTGAGGATAGACCCAGAAGGCAGTGTAGTGAAGCCCAAGTCATCCTGGATCTACGTCAAGTGTTTTGTGGAAGGTCATCCGAAACCGGAGATCAAGTGGCTGAGAAATGGCAAGGAAATAGAGGAAGGAGGCCCTCTGTACCAGGTTAGATGTTATTGTATAAGCCTGTCTGTGGGAAAACGGGGCTTAATGCATGTTTAAACTGTCATCCCTGAATTAGCCTGCACATGTTTAAAAAGTGTAATCACAGATTAGCCTGTGAACTCAGCACAGGCTTATCAGGGACACTCTCCGATTGTATGGAATTTTCCATTATAAGGAGGTCTCCGCTTACAGCTTAGCGAAAATCCAGGCAGAAAGTGTCGTCCCTGATATGCCATGTGGGTCGACAATTTATGAATATGCATTAAGCCCAATTATCCCAGAACACAGCTCGTATAGTTTGAGGCTACATGTTAATTAGATAACAGTAAATGTCCACTGTAAATAAACCCTTTAAGACTGTTTACACTGTAACTCCAACATACCGCGGATGACAGGTCAAAGTCACAAGATGTAATACCTAAACGGATTCGCTTTACAAGTTTTGAGCTCATTAATTCATGTATTGAATCTTTATGTTATTGAAGCTTAATGTTATTGAATCTTTATTTTATAGAATCTTAATGTTATAGAATCTGTATGTTATTGAATCTTAACTTAAGATAAGCCTATTACATCTTAATGTGGACTGTAGATAAACCGGCTGACAGAAGAGAGAGAGGAAGGCAGCCGTCTGGCACTGGTACAGGCTGAGGTCAGCAACACGGGGTTCCACCAGTGTGTGGCCACTAACGAGGCCGGGACAGCAAGCGCCTTCACCAACATTGAAATCTACATGAAAGAGAACGCTCCTAACCAGGTAGGTAGCTGAGCCAGCTAGATCTGTATAACAAATCAGAGCAGCGTTTTTATGCCCTCGGATCGAATGATCGGGAGCATATTGTTTTTGGCCTGTCTGTCTGTCATTCTGCCCAAAATTTTAACCTTGGTTAAAGTTTGATAACTTTTGCAATATTGAAGATAGCAACTATATATTTGACATGCATGTGTATCACACGGAGCTGCACATTTTGAGTGGTGAAAAGTCAAGGTCAAGCTCATCCTTCAAGGTCAAGCTCATCCTTCAAGGTCAAAGGTCAAATATCATTGTATTTTTATGCCGCCCTTCAAAGAAGAGGGGGTATATTGTTTTGCACATGTCGGTAGGTCGGTCCGTCCGTCCGTCCATCCACCAGATGGTTTCTGGATGATAACTCAAGAACGCTTAGGCCTAGGATCATGAAACTTCATAGGTACATTGCTCAAGACTGGCAGATAACCACTATTGATTTTGAGGTCACTAGGTCAAAGGTCAAGGTCACAGTGATTCGAAATAGTAAAATGGTTTCCGGATGATAATTCAAGAACGCTTACGCCTAGGATCATGAAACTTCATAGGTTCATTGATCATGACTGGCAGATGACCCCTATTGATTTTCAGGTCACTAGGTCAAAGGTCAAGGTCACAGTGACTGGAAATAGTAAAATGGTTTCCGAATAATAACTCAAGAATGCTTACGCCTAGGATCATGAAACTTCATAGGTACATTGATAATGACTGGAAGATGACCCCTATTGATTTTCAGATCACTAGGTCAAAGGTCAAGGTCACAGTGACTCAAAATAGTAAAATGGTTTCCAGATGATAACTCAAGAATGCTTACGCCTAGAATCATGAAACTTCATAGGTACATTGATCATGACTGGCAGATGACCCCAATAAATTTTCAGGTCACTAGGTCAAAGGTCACGGTAACAGTGGCTCAAAACAGTAAAATGGTTTCCTCATGATAACTCAAGAAAAATTAGGCCTAGGATTATGAAACTTCATAGGTATGTTGATCATGACTGGCAGATGACCCCTATTCATTTTCAGGTCACTGGGTCAAAGGTCAAGGTCACAGTGACAAAAAACTTATTCACACACTGGCTTCCACTACAACTGACAGCTCATATGGGGGGAATGCATGTTTTACAAACAGCCCTTGTTTAGATTATTTTTCAGATGTTTTGTCTTGGTTCAAAACATAAATAGTAAACAATCATAAATACAGATTCAAAGGTAAGATGTGCATCTAAAAAGTGATACTAATGCTAATGTTGTACGCTGACTGTGCTGTTTAGTTTGTAAAGAAATGTCATTGCCAGACAAAAAGGGTACAATCAGGGATTTTGTTTCCAACAGCAACATTCTATTAATAGAAACTATCATGAGACTTGTATTTTATGTGTTTTATTTATAAAAACTGGAACAAGTTATAGTAGCAACATTATATCTACATCAACTATGATACTTGTATTTTATGAGTTTTATTTATAGAAACTGGAACATGTTATAATAGCAACATTTATTATACTTGCATTCTACCTGTTCTATTTACAGGAACTGGATCATGAAACCACAGTAAAGTCCATTCTGCTGACTGACCTGTTCTACCTGTTCTATTTACAGAAACTGGATCATGTGATAATAGTTGAGTCCATTCTGCTGACTGACCTGTTCTACCTGTTCTATTTACAGAAACTGGATCATGTGATAATAGTAGAGTCCACTGTGATGGCTGACCTGTTCTACCTGTTCTATTTACAGAAACTGGATTATGTGATAATAGTAGAGTCCACTGTGCTGACTGACCTGATGCCCTTCACTTACTATAGTATCTACGTTGTGCCCTTCTCAAAGCTAGGGTCTGGTCCCAACTCTGAGGAAGTTACCGTAGCAACCCTGGAAGATGGTAACTGTAGTTTTAAGGCTCCCTTTTGTGTGACCTGGCCTCATGTACACAATCCTCCTTTTACAAAAATAATCTAAATTAAAGTTGTATTTGAGAAAACAAATCAGAATATACTCCCTGCTGAAAACCAATGATTCTGTGTTACAAAATTGAATAAGAAGTATAATTAGATTATTTAACAGAAAAGTAACTTGACAATAGGAGTATAATTCGAGTGTTAAATAGAAAAGTGACTTGGCAATAGAAGAATAATTGGATTATTGAATATAAAAATGACTTGGCAATAGAAGTATAATTAATCAGGTTTTCCGACGGAAAAAACTGGTTATTAGATTGGCGAATGTCGGCGGGCGGGCGGGCGGAACAAGCTTGTCCAGGCCATAACTTTCTCGTTCATTGTGAGATTTTAAAATCATTTGGCACATTTGTTCAACATCATTAGACGGTGTGTTGCACGAAAGAATTACGTCAATATCTCCAAGGTCAAGGTCACACTTTGTGTTCAAAGGTCACAAAATGGCCATAAATGAGCTTGTCCGGGCCATAACTATGTCATTCATTGTGAGATTTTAAAATCATTTGGCACATTTGTTCACCATCATTGGACGGTATGTCGCACAAAAGAATTACGTCAATATCTCCAAAGTCAAGGTCGTCACGACTAAAAATAGATTTATTTTGAAACAAAGGGGGTTAATTATAAACAATCTGTTCAGTTTGACTTGTCTCCCTTTATCAGACTTTTTTTTCCAATTGAAAACCTGGTTTTGTGACAATTTTGTCCCTTGTTGGATTATTAAATAGAATAGTGACTTGACAATATAAGTATACTTGGATTGTTAAATAGACAAATTACTTGGCAATGGAAGTATAATTAGATTATTAAATAGAATAGTGTCTTGGCAATGAGTACACTGCTGCTCAAACCTTTAATGTACCATTAATAAAGAACCATAGATTGAGTCTGTCTGCGACCTTGACCCCTTGACATTAAACTAGCCACATAAAAAAAACATCAAATAAAATATTTGCTTGAAATATAATGAATGGTAGACGTTATATTTAAATATATTGTACTTGGGACAAAATAGTGCTTTGAAGAAATTTTAAAGGTCAGGATATTGTAAGGGCGTGACAATGGATGACCATGTAGGCCAATCTCATGTCCTCTTTGTATTCATTATGTTATGTCATTACATATATGTCGCAAACAATATGTGTCAACCAAATATGACTCTTACCATATGAGACAAGGTCTGGGAAAACAGGGTTTCATGCAAGTGTGTTAAGTGTCGTCCCAGATTAGCCTGTGCAGTCTGCAAAGGCTATCCCGGACTCTTTTAGCTTTTACTAGATTTAGAGGAATATTTATGCATGAAATGTGCATAAATACAAATACACATTATTTGATAAAATAATTTTTTGGGGTGGGGTTTACAAATATTTCTCAAGTTCTTGTTCTATCCAGCCTCATTCTTCATCTCACTAGAGCATAATAACTACCTGTAGGTTTTAACTAGCCAGATTTAAATGGGTGTGACTTACTGCATATGCTTCTACTGCACAAAGGATGGAAAATAGAAGGGGCCCACTAGCCCATGTCAGGCTCTTAAAGATCGGGATAGACCCCTAGATTTTCTTAGGAATCTCCTTCAGAGGATACTCTTAGGTCTTCAAAACAATAGACATAATGCAACAAAGGTGGTTAATTGTGTTCAAAAGTTTCCAATCCTGGTACACTTTCTCAATTTCTGTGTTCAATTGTAGCCTCCCTGTCCCTGAGACATACTTTCTCCTAGTAGAAAATTCAATAAAAGTGGTAAGTGTTTTGGACTGCACAGGCTATTTTGGGCTAATATGGGACCACACTTTATGCACATGCATTAAGCCCCAATTTTCCCACATTAAGACGTGTTTTTCTGCCTATTGATACAGTGCCTAACCGAGCCCCGTCGGTCACTCTGACCCCTCGAGGACCCAGCCTGTTCGTGCAGTGGGCAGACCTGCCTGTAGAGGACGCCAGGGGTGTTATCACAGAGTTCACACTGTACGTGCGCAGACAGCGCACAGCAAATGCCACAGAGATATCCATCAATAATGGTATGTTGTGTAGATCATCATGAATGGTACGTTATGTAGTCAGCAAGAATAGTACGTTGTTTTGATAGTCATCAAGAACTGTATTTATTTTTTATTAACTTTAATTCGTCACCTGGTCCACTGACGAAATAGACAAGAATTAATGCCTGACGAATAATAATGGTTTCACAGTATCTGTTGGCTGCAGGTATCTTGCAGAGTTTTCTGCAAAGAGAGGTAATTCTCTATTGATGCAGTTATTTGTAAAGGGAGGTAAATTGCATCTCTACAACCCATGTACCTGGCAGAGTTATCTTTAAAGGGAGGTAATTCCCATCTCTGAGCCGCAGGTACCTTGCAGTTATCTGTAAAGGGAGGTAATTCCCAACTTTATGCCGCAGGTACCTCACAGTTATCTGTAAAGGGAGGTTATTCCCATCTCAATGCTGCAGGTACCTCACACAGTTATCTGTAAAGGGAGGTAATTCCCATTTGTATGCCGCAGGTAACTCACACAGATATCTGTAAAGGGAGGTAATTTCCAACTCTATGCTGCAGGTACCTCGCAGTTATCTGTGAAGAGAGGTAATTCCCATTTCTATGCCGCAGGTACCTCACACAGTTATCTGTAAAGGGAGGTAATTCCCATCTCTATGCCGCAGGTCCCTCACGCAGTTATCTGTAAAGGGAGGTAATTCCCATCTCTATGCCGCAGGTACTTTACAGAGTTATCTGGTGGAGGGTCTGGAGCCCCACACACCATACGAGGTGAGGATGCTGGCTGCCACGTCGGTGGGATACCCAGACAGGAAACACCTCCAGGACCTCAACCTCTGGGCCTGGGTCTCCATTGCAACCACCAACAAGGACTGTGAGTTCAATTTTTTGCTCCAGCTTTTTCCCTGAGCTCCTAAATGGGAAAAAGGGGCTTTGCATTTGAGTAAAATGTTGTCGCAGATTAGCCTGTGATGTTCCCCCAGGCTAATCAGGGACAACACTAACTTCTTTTATTCAATTTTGCATTTATAGAAAGTCTCTACTGAAGAAAATCCAATTTAATGGGAAAGTGTTGTCCCTGCACAAGCTAATTTGGGACGACACTTTATGCACATGCATTAAGCCCAGTTTTCCCAGAACGAGGTTATTTTATTGAATTTAGGTATTGTTAGTTATAAGTTATAAGTAACTGTGGAATTGCTAATTTGTTCACCTTGCTCTGGAACAAATTGTGCAAATTAATGACCGCTGCAAACATTTATTGATTTTAAAAATGTGCAATCACCAAAACGGAGTATAATGTCCTTTATATATAAATAAACCCAACAAGTTTGTGTTTAAAACATGACATTTTACTTCCTATCAATGTTATTGCAATCCACGGGTGAACAAAAATATTGGCATATGATGAATTTAGTGGTGTGATTCCTCTTCCTTTCAGCTGATTTTCTTCTTTTCAATGTCAAACTTATTTACAAATAGTTATAAACTTTGCTGGATCAATGTACAGATAAAGACTTTTATTGAACATGGCATTTTTTAGCTCGACTATTATATATGAAATATATATAGTGGAGCTATCCTACTTACCCCGGCGTCGGCGTTAGCGTTAGTGGTAGCTTTAGCGTTAGCGTCTGCGTGCAAATGTTAAAGTTTTCGTACTACCCCAAATATTTTCTTTGTCCCTTGACATATTGCTTTCATATTTTGCATACTTGTTTACCAACATTACCCCAACCTATAAACAAGAGCAGACAACTCTATCAAGCATTTTTCATAATTATGGCCCCTTTTCCACTTAGAATATGCAGCAAATGTTAAAGTTTTCGTACTACCCCATTTATTTTCATTGTCCCTTGACATATTACTTTCATATTTTGCATACTTGTTTACCAACATCACCCCAACCTATAAACAAGAGCAGACAACTCTATCAAGCATTTTGTCATAATTATTGCCCCTTTTATACTTAGAATATGCATATTATTGATAAATCTCTGTTAAAGTTTGCGTACTACCCAAATATTTCCTATATCCTTTGACATATTGCATTTATATGTTGCATACTTGTTTACCAACATGACCCCAACCTATAAACAAGAGAAGACCACTGTATCAAGCATTTTGACATAATTATGGCCCCTTTTACACTTAGATAATTGAACATTTTGCTTAAATTGCCATAACTTCTTTATTTATGATCATTTTATTATGACTTTGACAAAACAACACTTACCTGAATACCCTAATGGATTTCACTCAAACAATACCCCATGCCCCTACCCAGAATCCCTTCCCCTCCCCCCCCCTGCCCCCCAAAATATATATATATATTTTTTTTTAAACATCATCTAATAAATTACCACACTCCACATTATACCCCCCCTCTCACCCCCCTACCTCCCCCCCTTCCCCCCTCCATTTTTTTTTAAACATCATCAAATAAATTACCACACCCCACATTATACCCTCCTCTCACCCCCCTACCCCCCCCCCCCCCAAAAAAAAAATTTCTTTTTTCCTTTTTTTTATTTTTGAAAGATCGTCTTATAAATTATTGAATATGAACAATTTCCCCATGATGGCTTACGTTATACTGTCAAGCACTCAAAAAGTCGAGCGCGCTGTCCTCTGACAGCTCTTGTCTCCTATGGGGTGGTTTTTAAATTAAATCTCAGTTAAATTTGTAAAAGTTCCAAAATAAAGTATATTCTGATTATAGAGTTTTTACTTTTAGATAAAAAGATTTTTGTTGCTTCCCTTGTTAGTATTTCTTTATAACTATTTATTCCAGACTTCCCGGCGCCTACGCTGCAGATAGTTGCCCTCAACTCGAGCACCCTGAAGGCTTCCTGGACTGTAGTCTCCTCCTTGGCCGTGCGTCGGTTCACTGTACAACTGGTCCGTCTACCAGACACCCCGGTACACGGGCCAGTAGAGGTGCAGCATGCAACCAGTTTCTACCTCTTCATTGGGCTGGGTATGTTGTGTGTCTATATGGTAACAAAGCTCTTAGTAACAGGATGGAATTAATATTCCTTTAGTACGTACAAAATGATGACAGGGCCGAGGGCCATGTGAGTCTTTGTCCTAACAAATCTCTTGCTTACTGGAGTTTTGGAATTGTCGTTGATTTTCATCATTTTCATAATAAATTTAATCATCATCCTCATCATAATGTTTGTTTTTGTGTCGTATTGATGCATTTTGGCTTTATTTTGTTTTCTTGTATGTTAATGATCGAAGGCGGGTTGCTGATGTTTCAATAAAAACTTTAAATTTGTTTACATGCTGATTGTCTCATGTTTCCAGAGATGAACCAGCTGTATGCGGTGAAGCTGACCACGGAGCTGGTTACCGGGGCAACCACACAGGTGGTTGAGGAGTTCACACTGTCAGACCTCCCTGAGCACCCAGTGCCTCGCAATGTCAGGGTCACCCTCAGACAGGTATGGTAGACATAAGAATCACTGCATAAATATTTTACACAAAATATCAAGTATCAACTATCCATTTACCACTTAGACACATATTTTGACATATGTGTAGTCCCTTAGAAATTTAATTTGAATTAAAAGCTTTTCTTACTAGAATCAAGTTTTAAAGGCTTTGTTTCCAACTTTTAGATACGGATGAGCAGCAAACAACATAAAACCTGAGTTACTCGCAGGCGCAGGCTGTTCTGGTTTTATGCTGTTTACACATAGCCATTTTCACTTTGCTTCTGAGTGGGAAAGGGTTAATGTCATTTATGTCCATAGCAATTTGGTCTTCAAAGAATTTAACATTGGGAATAATTGTTTGTTGTGATTTTAAATTCGTGGATCGGTCAACTCACAAATTACCTCCATAATTGGCTCCAGATGTGGTTAAATTTTCAAGAGAAAAGCAAAAAAATAGTACCAATTATTTAAACATATCCTTGTTTGTAACAACAAAGGTACTGGTTTATTGTTTTGTTGTTGACCCAGTTATAAATTCCCACCATCTATTTGGCATTTTGTTTTGAGTGGGTGGTAGCCTGCATTGTGATTACCTTCAGAGCTAGAAATGACTTTCATATTATACACAAAAAATGCTTTTAAAGAAAACTAATTCAGGTTAGACTTGAAATACAGAATAAAACGTGTTATCTCACTCTCTGTAGGGATCTGTTGCATCCCTAATATCGCCTCATTGGTGAAAAAAGGTACCATGTGACATTGAAATTAATAGATACATGGTCAAATTTGGGCAATATATTTATTGACTCTGAACTAAACATGGTGTTTATAATAATGACCTTACATCCTGATGATTGTATTTTAATTCACTTGACTCTGTACTTGATGCATATACATTTAAATTGACCGTGAACTCAAATGAGTCAAAGACTAAGTTGTTGTGTTCATGTATTTTCAATGACTGAACTTCGTTAATTCCAGTTGTATTTTCATTGACTTAGAAATTAGAACTTAACGTTTGTGTATCTATGTATTTTTATTGACTTAACTTGATGTAAAGGTTCACAGTGACAATGAATTCAAATGATGTATATATTTGTATTACAGGCAACATCCCTGTCAGTGGAGTGGGAGCTCCCAGATACTCAGTTCGACGTCAGCTAGTTCACTGTGTAGTACTCCCTGATAGGACCCTCACGTGAGGAGGAGGATGGCACTGACTTGATGGTTACCAGGTATGTAGGGGGCACTGACTTGATGGTCACCAGGTATGTCGGGGGCACTGACTTGATGGTCACCAGGTATGTCGGGGGCACTGACTTGATGGTCACCAGGTATTTCGGGGGCACTGACTTGATGGTCACCAGGTATGTCGGGGGCACTGACTTGATGGTCACCAGGTATGCAGGGGCACTGACTTGATGGTCACCGGGTTTGTAGGGGGCACTGACTTGATAATTACCAGGTATGTCGGGGGCACTGACTTGATGGTTACCAGGTATGTAGGGGGCACTGACTTGATAATTACCAGGTATGTCGGGGGCACTGACTTGATGGTAACCAGGTATGTAGGGGGCACTGACTTGATGGTCACCAGGTTTGTAGGGGGCACTGACTTGATAATTACCAGGTATGTCGGGGGCACTGACTTGATGGTTACCAGGTATGTAGGGGGCACTGACTTGATAATTACCAGGTATGTCGGGGGCACTGACTTGATGGTTACCAGGTATGTAGGGGGCACTGACTTGATAATTACCAGGTATGTCGGGGGCACTGACTTGATGGTTTCCAGGTATGTAGAGGGCACTGACTTGATGGTAACCAGGTATGTAGGGGGCACTGACTTGATGGTTACCAGGTATGTAGGGAGCACTGACTTGATGGTTACCAGGTATGTAGGGAGCACTTACTTGATGGTTATCAGGTTTGTAGGGGGCACGAACTTGATGGATTCCAGGTATGTAGGGGGCACTCTATGCTGCAGGTACCTCGCAGTTATCTGTGAAGAGAGGTAATTCCCATTTCTATGCCGCAGGTACCTCACACAGTTATCTGTAAAGGGAGGTAATTCCCATCTCTATGCCGCAGGTCCCTCACGCAGTTATCTGTAAAGGGAGGTAATTCCCATCTCTATGCCGCAGGTACTTTACAGAGTTATCTGGTGGAGGGTCTGGAGCCCCACACACCATACGAGGTGAGGATGCTGGCTGCCACGTCGGTGGGATACCCAGACAGGAAACACCTCCAGGACCTCAACCTCTGGGCCTGGGTCTCCATTGCAACCACCAACAAGGACTGTGAGTTCAATTTTTTGCTCCAGCTTTTTCCCTGAGCTCCTAAATGGGAAAAAGGGGCTTTGCATTTGAGTAAAATGTTGTCGCAGATTAGCCTGTGATGTTCCCCCAGGCTAATCAGGGACAACACTAACTTCTTTTATTCAATTTTGCATTTATAGAAAGTCTCTACTGAAGAAAATCCAATTTAATGGGAAAGTGTTGTCCCTGCACAAGCTAATTTGGGACGACACTTTATGCACATGCATTAAGCCCAGTTTTCCCAGAACGAGGTTATTTTATTGAATTTAGGTATTGTTAGTTATAAGTTATAAGTAACTGTGGAATTGCTAATTTGTTCACCTTGCTCTGGAACAAATTGTGCAAATTAATGACCGCTGCAAACATTTATTGATTTTAAAAATGTGCAATCACCAAAACGGAGTATAATGTCCTTTATATATAAATAAACCCAACAAGTTTGTGTTTAAAACATGACATTTTACTTCCTATCAATGTTATTGCAATCCACGGGTGAACAAAAATATTGGCATATGATGAATTTAGTGGTGTGATTCCTCTTCCTTTCAGCTGATTTTCTTCTTTTCAATGTCAAACTTATTTACAAATAGTTATAAACTTTGCTGGATCAATGTACAGATAAAGACTTTTATTGAACATGGCATTTTTTAGCTCGACTATTATATATGAAATATATATAGTGGAGCTATCCTACTTACCCCGGCGTCGGCGTTAGCGTTAGTGGTAGCTTTAGCGTTAGCGTCTGCGTGCAAATGTTAAAGTTTTCGTACTACCCCAAATATTTTCTTTGTCCCTTGACATATTGCTTTCATATTTTGCATACTTGTTTACCAACATTACCCCAACCTATAAACAAGAGCAGACAACTCTATCAAGCATTTTTCATAATTATGGCCCCTTTTCCACTTAGAATATGCAGCAAATGTTAAAGTTTTCGTACTACCCCATTTATTTTCATTGTCCCTTGACATATTACTTTCATATTTTGCATACTTGTTTACCAACATCACCCCAACCTATAAACAAGAGCAGACAACTCTATCAAGCATTTTGTCATAATTATTGCCCCTTTTATACTTAGAATATGCATATTATTGATAAATCTCTGTTAAAGTTTGCGTACTACCCAAATATTTCCTATATCCTTTGACATATTGCATTTATATGTTGCATACTTGTTTACCAACATGACCCCAACCTATAAACAAGAGAAGACCACTGTATCAAGCATTTTGACATAATTATGGCCCCTTTTACACTTAGATAATTGAACATTTTGCTTAAATTGCCATAACTTCTTTATTTATGATCATTTTATTATGACTTTGACAAAACAACACTTACCTGAATACCCTAATGGATTTCACTCAAACAATACCCCATGCCCCTACCCAGAATCCCTTCCCCTCCCCCCCCCTGCCCCCCAAAATATATATATATATTTTTTTTAAACATCATCTAATAAATTACCACACTCCACATTATACCCCCCCTCTCACCCCCCTACCTCCCCCCCTTCCCCCCTCCATTTTTTTTTAAACATCATCAAATAAATTACCACACCCCACATTATACCCTCCTCTCACCCCCCTACCCCCCCCCCCCCCCCAAAAAAAAAATTTCTTTTTTCCTTTTTTTATTTTGAAAGATCGTCTTATAAATTATTGAATATGAACAATTTCCCCATGATGGCTTACGTTATACTGTCAAGCACTCAAAAAGTCGAGCGCGCTGTCCTCTGACAGCTCTTGTCTCCTATGGGGTGGTTTTTAAATTAAATCTCAGTTAAATTTGTAAAAGTTCCAAAATAAAGTATATTCTGATTATAGAGTTTTTACTTTTAGATAAAAAGATTTTTGTTGCTTCCCTTGTTAGTATTTCTTTATAACTATTTATTCCAGACTTCCCGGCGCCTACGCTGCAGATAGTTGCCCTCAACTCGAGCACCCTGAAGGCTTCCTGGACTGTAGTCTCCTCCTTGGCCGTGCGTCGGTTCACTGTACAACTGGTCCGTCTACCAGACACCCCGGTACACGGGCCAGTAGAGGTGCAGCATGCAACCAGTTTCTACCTCTTCATTGGGCTGGGTATGTTGTGTGTCTATATGGTAACAAAGCTCTTAGTAACAGGATGGAATTAATATTCCTTTAGTACGTACAAAATGATGACAGGGCCGAGGGCCATGTGAGTCTTTGTCCTAACAAATCTCTTGCTTACTGGAGTTTTGGAATTGTCGTTGATTTTCATCATTTTCATAATAAATTTAATCATCATCCTCATCATAATGTTTGTTTTTGTGTCGTATTGATGCATTTTGGCTTTATTTTGTTTTCTTGTATGTTAATGATCGAAGGCGGGTTGCTGATGTTTCAATAAAAACTTTAAATTTGTTTACATGCTGATTGTCTCATGTTTCCAGAGATGAACCAGCTGTATGCGGTGAAGCTGACCACGGAGCTGGTTACCGGGGCAACCACACAGGTGGTTGAGGAGTTCACACTGTCAGACCTCCCTGAGCACCCAGTGCCTCGCAATGTCAGGGTCACCCTCAGACAGGTATGGTAGACATAAGAATCACTGCATAAATATTTTACACAAAATATCAAGTATCAACTATCCATTTACCACTTAGACACATATTTTGACATATGTGTAGTCCCTTAGAAATTTAATTTGAATTAAAAGCTTTTCTTACTAGAATCAAGTTTTAAAGGCTTTGTTTCCAACTTTTAGATACGGATGAGCAGCAAACAACATAAAACCTGAGTTACTCGCAGGCGCAGGCTGTTCTGGTTTTATGCTGTTTACACATAGCCATTTTCACTTTGCTTCTGAGTGGGAAAGGGTTAATGTCATTTATGTCCATAGCAATTTGGTCTTCAAAGAATTTAACATTGGGAATAATTGTTTGTTGTGATTTTAAATTCGTGGATCGGTCAACTCACAAATTACCTCCATAATTGGCTCCAGATGTGGTTAAATTTTCAAGAGAAAAGCAAAAAAATAGTACCAATTATTTAAACATATCCTTGTTTGTAACAACAAAGGTACTGGTTTATTGTTTTGTTGTTGACCCAGTTATAAATTCCCACCATCTATTTGGCATTTTGTTTTGAGTGGGTGGTAGCCTGCATTGTGATTACCTTCAGAGCTAGAAATGACTTTCATATTATACACAAAAAATGCTTTTAAAGAAAACTAATTCAGGTTAGACTTGAAATACAGAATAAAACGTGTTATCTCACTCTCTGTAGGGATCTGTTGCATCCCTAATATCGCCTCATTGGTGAAAAAAGGTACCATGTGACATTGAAATTAATAGATACATGGTCAAATTTGGGCAATATATTTATTGACTCTGAACTAAACATGGTGTTTATAATAATGACCTTACATCCTGATGATTGTATTTTAATTCACTTGACTCTGTACTTGATGCATATACATTTAAATTGACCGTGAACTCAAATGAGTCAAAGACTAAGTTGTTGTGTTCATGTATTTTCAATGACTGAACTTCGTTAATTCCAGTTGTATTTTCATTGACTTAGAAATTAGAACTTAACGTTTGTGTATCTATGTATTTTTATTGACTTAACTTGATGTAAAGGTTCACAGTGACAATGAATTCAAATGATGTATATATTTGTATTACAGGCAACATCCCTGTCAGTGGAGTGGGAGCTCCCAGATACTCAGTTCGACGTCAGCTAGTTCACTGTGTAGTACTCCCTGATAGGACCCTCACGTGAGGAGGAGGATGGCACTGACTTGATGGTTACCAGGTATGTAGGGGGCACTGACTTGATGGTCACCAGGTATGTCGGGGGCACTGACTTGATGGTCACCAGGTATGTCGGGGGCACTGACTTGATGGTCACCAGGTATTTCGGGGGCACTGACTTGATGGTCACCAGGTATGTCGGGGGCACTGACTTGATGGTCACCAGGTATGCAGGGGCACTGACTTGATGGTCACCGGGTTTGTAGGGGGCACTGACTTGATAATTACCAGGTATGTCGGGGGCACTGACTTGATGGTTACCAGGTATGTAGGGGGCACTGACTTGATAATTACCAGGTATGTCGGGGGCACTGACTTGATGGTAACCAGGTATGTAGGGGGCACTGACTTGATGGTCACCAGGTTTGTAGGGGGCACTGACTTGATAATTACCAGGTATGTCGGGGGCACTGACTTGATGGTTACCAGGTATGTAGGGGGCACTGACTTGATAATTACCAGGTATGTCGGGGGCACTGACTTGATGGTTACCAGGTATGTAGGGGGCACTGACTTGATAATTACCAGGTATGTCGGGGGCACTGACTTGATGGTTTCCAGGTATGTAGAGGGCACTGACTTGATGGTAACCAGGTATGTAGGGGGCACTGACTTGATGGTTACCAGGTATGTAGGGAGCACTGACTTGATGGTTACCAGGTATGTAGGGAGCACTTACTTGATGGTTATCAGGTTTGTAGGGGGCACGAACTTGATGGATTCCAGGTATGTAGGGGGCACTGACTTGATGGTAACCTGGTATGTAGAGGGCACTGACTTGATGGTTACCAGGTATGTAGGGGGCACTGACTTGATGGTAACCAGGTTTGTCAGGGACACTGACTTGATTGTAACCAGGTATGTAGGGGGCACTGACTTGATGGTTTCCAGGTATGTAGGGGGCACTGACTTAATGGTTACATGGTTTGTAGAGGGCACGGACTTGATTATTTCCAGGTATTTAGGGGGCACTGACTTTATGGTTACCAGGTATGTAGGGGGCACTGACTTGATGATTACCAAGTATGTAGGGGGCACTGACTGAATGGTCACCAGGTATGTAGGGGGCACTGACTTAATGGTAACCAGGTATATAGGGGGCACTGACTTGATGATTACCAAGTATGTAGGGGGCACTGACTGAATGGTCACCAGGTATGTAGGGGGCACTGACTTAATGGTAACCAGGTATATAGGGGGCACTGACTTGATGGTAACCAGGTATGTAGGGGGCACTGACTGGATGGTCACCAAGTATGTAGGGGGCACTGACTTAATGTTTACCAGGTATGTAGGGGGCACTGACTTGATGGTTACCAGGTATGTAGGGGGCACTGACTTGATGGTAACCAGGTATGTAGGGGGCACTGACTTGATGGTTACCAGGTATGTAGGGGGCACTGACTTGATGGTCACCAGGTATGTAGGGGGCACTGACTTGATGGTTACCAGGTATGTAGGGGCACTGACTTGATGGTCACCTAGTATGTAGGGGGCACTGCCTTGATGGTTACCAGGTATTTAGGGGAACTGACTTGATGGTTACCAGGTATGTAGGGGGCACTGACTTGATGGTTACCAAGTGTGTAGGGGGCACTGACTGGATGGTCACCAAGTATGTAGGGGCACTGACTTGATGGTCACCAGGCATGTAGGAGGCACTGACTTGATGGTAACCAGGTATGTAGTGGGCACTGACTTGATGGTTACCAGGTATGTAGGGGGCACTGACTTGATGGTCACCAGGTATGTAGGAGGCACTGACTTGATGGTAACCAGGTATGTAGGGGGCACTGACTTGATGGTTACCAGGTATGTAGGGGGTACTGACTTGATGGTCACCAAGTATGTATGGGGCACTGAATGGATGGTCAGCAGGTATGTATGGGGCACTGACTTGATGGTTACCAGGTATGTAGGGGGCACTGACTTGATGGTTACCAGGTATGTAGGGGTCACTGACTTGATGGTCACCAAGTATGTATGGTACTGTTTAAGGCAATTTTGACATGATTGTGAATAGGTATGCACTGTTTGTTTTTTCACCATTTTTCGGAATAGAGGGAGGGCCATTTGATCGTGCACAATTGTGTCATTTTTATGTCCCCCATCACTATAGTGGGGGACATATTGTTTTTGCCCTGTCTGTTGGTTTGTTTGTTTGTGTGTTTGTTATGCTCCCTCCAAAAAATTTTGGGAGAGCATATAGTCGCCGCTTCGTCTGTCCGTCCGTCCGTGTGTCTGTCCGTTCTCTTGAATGATACATTGTGCAACTTTTTTTATGCCTATATATACATTGTGTGTCTTAATTTCATTGTGCGATTAGTCGCACAATACATTTGCCCAAAGTTCGTCAAAATGTGTCTTGTGCAACTTTAAACCTATCTGGAGAAGTCGCACAACGTTTTTGTCCAAAGTGTGTCCAAAGGTTGTCCATGTAAAACTGTCTATGCGATGGACTAGACCGTAACTTTTATTTTTGCAAGTTTCCGTGAAAGTTTGAGCGTCTATATTTGAGGCAATCAGAAGCCTGTTTATAAAAAAATGAGCCAATGAACACCAGGCTTTCTAATCGACGCAGGCGCGTGCACTTGCGTTCTCCCGCGTGATGGACATGTTGCTTTTGTGTGTAGTGGGACTGTTTTAAACGTCGCAGAAACCAACATTACGGATAACGGATTTATATTTTATAGAACCATATGTGAGGTAAGTTTCGTATGTTTTTTTTCTATAACTTTAATCTGTTTAGATGTTTTTTCTGTTTGTGAATAACTTATGACACCCAGTTTAAGCCATGAAAACAAGAATAAATAAGGTCATTTTGAAATCTGTTTAATTGGCCACACAGTTATCGTAAATGCATTATTAAAATTTTGTCCAATTGTTTTTACATCCAATATTGCCATAAGCACAACTAATTTTAAAAGAGTAAACGCACATTGCTTTCAATAGTTGTTAATAATTTCGCTGTTTTTTCACGCGCACCTGCTCGTCGTTAGCAACGTGAAAAGACGCCGCCATTTTGTTTGTAAACAACTTTGCTGCAGCAAAATATTTTATATGGAAAAAAAGTAAAGCGACGTTGTGGGGCGGCAGCCACCATAATAAGATTTTAATTAGATAAGACAAACTGTAAATGCCGAACTGGTCAAACCCGTGTGTCAAAGTGGCATTTAATTACGATGCCGAAGTAACCAGGTGCCGAAGAAACTAGCTACCTGTCAATTGTAACCATTACCAGTGTGTCTTAAAATGCGGCTTTTCCAGGGAAACCATGTGTTGGCTGACTAAATGTTTAAGTTTTACATCTTACGAGCAAATAAATGTGTATTACTCTAGCAAAAACGTTGATCATTACACTGTTTTCAGTGAAACATATAGGATTTTCTTATTTTCCTTTAAATATGCATTGGCGATTATAAAGTTTGCTAAAAATTTGAAGTTGGATATCTATTATTTGAACAACATTAATTGAACATAAAGCTAAAACAATTTCCCCTTTTTCTTCAAAACAATGTTAAATTCCCCCTACATGAGGGCCCCGGCCCCAGTCCCTTGAAATGTAATTAGGGCTGTGAAATGATATCTAGGTTCAGATTAAATCTGGGTAAAGTTTGTCACCAGATGAACTATTAAAAAATTATGAGTTTATAAAACAAGAGGAACAGAACTGTTTAGTTTTCTTTGACAGTGTTCATTTTGTTTTTATGTGAGTACCTGGTGCATTGCTACTATATAATTTGCAGTTGAAAGTTTTTACTTAAATAAATATACATGTAAATATAAATTTTACATTCAACACAAACACATAAGGTACTTGCATGTACATTTTGTTTGTAAATAATTCTGAGGTAAATGCAGGGCTTTTTTCAGCCAATTTTACAGCCTTGATGGTCGGCCAATGAAAATACTAGAAGAGAAAATATTATTGTTATTGTGTTTATAAAATGTTTAACTTTTATTGGAATATTCAATGCTGGTCTTTCAAAATACTGATATTAGTTTGATTTTTAGCTCGGCTGTTTTTGGAGAAATACCGAGGTATTGTCATAGCCAGCTCTTCGTCCGCCGTCTGCCGTCCGCATTGTGCTTAAACCTTGACATTTGTCTCTTAAGTCAAAGTGCTTCCACCTACAACTTTGAAACTCCATATGTAGGTGCACCTTGAGGAGTTTTACACGCAACACCCATTTTTGGGGTCACTTGGTCAGAGGTCAAGGTCACTGTGACCTCTAAAAAACAATTCTGACAATCTTTTATTCAAAACTGCACCCGCAGCCGAGCGTTGGCACCCGTTATGCGGTGCTCTTGTTTAAATTCCAGTAGTATGGGTAGTTTAACATTCTCTTAAAAAACGCCCTGAAATACTTTTATTGTGGGATTGTTTATTCGTTATGTATTTGGTTTGTTTGTTTTGTGCGTTTGGGTAGAGCCACCAACCTTCTGCAGTTATCTGGATTCCCGGGGGGGGGGTATCTTCCCAAATTTTAGGGCAGGAGTGTCCCGCTGAGACTTCCGAAATGTGACCCAACTCTGATAAAGTAGACCCATTTTGATACAATATTTTTGAAAAAGCAGACCCTATGTGAGCGTTTCCGATCGCCAAAATCGCCATAGGCCATTGAATCTTTCAGCTGGCGATTAAAGTTTAAAATGTGAATGAAAATGACGATTGCAAAAACCCCTGATATTTCTCTACAAGTATATAATATTCCCTACTTTTAAAGAGAACTCGGTACCAATTTCCCCATGTAATCGCCATAAAAGCTCCAAGTGGTAATAGATAGTCCATTGATAAGAGATAACCGGATGCCCGTGTCGTATATTCAAGCCACATAACACAGTCATGTATGCTGACGGATGCATCACGGGAAATTTTTGGGTAACTTTCCAGTCGCCAAACTGAGATATTTAACGTCCAATCGGTTACGAGAATGTTTATGGAGGCGGAGTTATATAGCGATTATTATTTTCGATTGACGTCGGTCACAGAGTAAGCGTTTATTAACAATGAATCACAGTTGTAGCATTAATACATGATATAAAACCGGTAAATAAAGCAGTTCATTAAAGGCGGTTTCGGGCATCATCATCACACCTATTTACCGTACTGTAAACAATCATTAATTATGAGAAGTTTATTGCAATTGGTGAGCAGTGTAAAAATTACATATGGCGAGTAAGTTGTGAAAAACAAAACCCGTTAATAATTTGATGCGGTAACAAAGTAAATCCAGTGCATGTATATTTTATCATGTCTATTTGTGGAACTGATTTACGCCATTTTTCTTCAGCCACGTGATAATAACTATTCACCATTCATTAATACCGGTATGCCATGTAAAACCCGTGTTATAAGAAAGAGCGCGAAATTATTGCTGCCGTCTGCAATGCCAAGTTCTACGCATGCAAAGCATTTTATTTTAAACAGACGATGTGTAACTAAATATAGCCTAGCCACTCAGTACATGCAGTATTTAAGACTTACAAATTTAACGGTACGTTTCAATAAATTATATATTGCAACTATGGAAAAATATGTCAATTAAAGAATACATTGCAGTAAATGCATTTCTCAAGAATTAAGAAGCACCAGACTACCGCAAAAATTATTGGGAGAAGGGGGGTGGCGAATAAGAGTTACGCAAGACCCACCCAATCAAAGACCGGGGCATATCTGAAAGTTTTAACATTGTATACTGTTTATGCCAGTGCATGAGAATAAATATAAATGAAAAATAAAAAAACATAAAATTATTTGATTTCAGGTAACAAATAATTTATTTAAATGTGACTTCATTGATAATTTAATACAGTCATTGTTGATACCTATAGATTCATGATAATGATTATGTCGTTCATTGAGCAAATAAGGTTATAGTGCTGAAATTTGGCTACTAATTTTTTTCCTTAGCGCCAACCTAGAGACCCATTTGTATATGACACCGTTGAGAAAGTGGACCCATTCCAATACAAGAATTTTGATAAACTGGACCCATTTCAGTACTAGAATTGGAAAAAGTGGTCACATTTCATACTAGAATTTTAATCTCTATCATATCAATACAGTATACTTATTGAATTATGCAAAGATTTATGTTGATTTGATATATTATAAAGAGCGTTCTTAAGTATGACCGGAAATTAAATGTTTTCTTAATTTGCTTTCAAAGCCTGTGATAACGATTTCATGATTCCACACATAATAAAATTTTCTACAAAAAATATATTATTATCCATGATGTCACCATGGCAGAGTATAATTCGGTGTACACATGTATCATAAAGTCGGTTATTTTGACAGTCGTCAAATTCCGACACAATTTATATAAATCATTTGCAGTAACTGCACTTTTCCCGGCACTTTTAGATTATGTAACGATTTGGTCACTGAATTATGGCGTATGTAAATATATGACGTCACAGTATCATCTTGTTCGATCAAGCAACAGATAAAAACAGTCAAGTTTCTGCATCTTTCTCGCTACTGATTATTACCCATTTATGTACAAGAATGACATTTATCATTCCCATTTTGATACTAATACTTTTAAATCTATATGCATTTATATACAAGCAAATTTCTGATTTCAATACCCGTATCTATACTTAGATGCTCAAAACCATACCCATATCTTTAATTTTAGTCGAAAAACACACCCCAAAAAATCGGCACACCACTATATACCGTATATAGGAAGTTAACCCCCCGGGTCTGGAGTGCACCTTATTACGTTCAGCATTATTCATTATTCAAAGATTGAAGGGAGGTATATAGGAGTTGGCTTTAGATTGTCCGTGTTAAGTTTCCAAAATATAAAATGGCGTCTGATCTTATTTTACACTTATACTTGATTTCAACAATAACTCACTTGATGATCAGTACAGTCACACAGGTTATGGACATGACAGTTACTTAGATTATTAAAATTAAAGTCACACAATTTATGGACATGACAGTCACTTAGGTTATGGACGTTAAAGTCACACACCTGCGTTATGGACATGACAGTTACCTAGTTTAATAAAATTAAAGTCACACAATTAATGGACATAATAGTCACTTAGGTTATGGACGTTAAAGTCACACACGTTATGGACAGGACAGTTTAATAAAATTAAAGTCACACAATTTATAGACATGACCGTCACACAACTTACGGACATTTCAGTTACTTAGATTATTAACATTAAAGTCACAAAATTTATGGACATGACAGTCACTTAGGTTATGGACTTTAAAGTCACACAAGTTATAGACACAACAGTTACTTAGTTTAATAAAATTAAAGTCACGCAATTTATGGACATGACAGTCACTTAGGTTATGGACAATTAAGTCACACGTCAACTTACAGACATTACAGTGACACAATTTACGGTCATTACAGTTACTTAAATTATTAACATTAAAGTCACACAATTTATGGACATGACAGTCCCTTAGGTTATGGACAATTAAGTCACACAACTTACGGACATTACAGTGACACAACTTACGGTCATTACAGTTACTTAGATTATTATCATTAAAGTCACACAATTTATGGACATGACAGTCACTTAGGTTATGTACGTTAAAGTCACACGAATTATGGACATGCCAGTTACATAGTTTAATAAAATTAAAGTCCCACAATTTATGGACATGACAGCCACTTAGGTTATGGACAATTAAGTCACACAACTTACGGACATTACAGTCACACAAGTTAGGGACATGTCAGTTACTTAGTTTATTAATATTAAAGTCACACAATTTATGGACATGACAGTCCCTTAGGTTATGGACAATAAAGTCACACAACTTACAGACACTACAGTGACACAACTTACGGTCATTACAGTTACTTAGATTATTAAAATTACAGTCACACAATTTATGGACATGACAGTCCCTTAGGTTATGGACAATTAAGTCACACAACTTACGGACATTACAGTGACACAACTTACGGTCATTACAGTTACTTAGATTATTAACATTAAAGTCACACAATTTATGGACATGACAGTCCCTTAGGTTATGGACAATTAAGTCACACAACTTACGGACATTACAGTGACACAACTTACGGTCATTACAGTTACTTAGATTATTAACATTAAAGTCACACAATTTGTGGACATGACAGTCACTTAGGTGATGTACGTTAAAAACACACACATTATGGACATGCCAGTTACAAAGTTTAATAAAGTTAAAGTCACACAATTTATGGACATGACAGCCACTTATATTATGGACAATTAAGTCGAACAATTTACGGACATTACAGTCACACACGTTAGGGACATGTCAGTTACTTAGTTTATTAATATTAAAGTCACACAATTTATGGACATGACAGTCACTTATGTTATGGACGTTAAAGTCACACACGTTATGGACATGACAGTTTCATAGTTTAATAAAATTAAAGTCACGCAATTTATGGACATGACATGTACCAGTCACGTATGTTATGGACAAATAAGTCGCACAACTTATGGACATGACAGTCACACAAGTTATGGACATGACAGTTTCATAGTTTAATAAAATTAAAGTCACGCAATTTATGGACATGACAGTCACTTATGTTATGGACAAATAAGTCACACAACTTATGGACATGACAGTCACACAAGTTATAGACATTCCAGTTAATTAGATTATTAATATTAAAGTCACACAATTTATGGACATATGGACATGACAGTCACTTATGTTATGGACGATAAAGTCACACATGTTATGGACATGACAGTTTCATAGTTTAATAAAATTAAAGTCACGCAATTTATGGACATGACAGTCACTTATGTTATGGACAAATAAGTCACACAATTTATGGACATGACAGTCACACAAGTTATGGACATGACAGTTTCATAGTTTAATAAAATTAAAGTCACGCAATTTATGGACATGACAGTCACTTATGTTATGGACAAATAAGTCACACAAGTTATGGACATGACAGTCACACAAGTTATGGACATGACAGTTTCATAGTTTAATAAAATTAAAGTCACACAATTTATGGACATGACAGCAGGGCTTTTTTTCCTGACTTTGTGAAGCGGCCCTGGCCCCCTTACTTTGTGAAAAAATGAGTCGCGAACTTTTCAAAATTGTGAAAAAATGAGTTGCAATCTTTTCAAAATTGTGACAAATTGAGTCGCGAACTTTTCAAAATTGTGAAAAATTGAGTCGCGAACTTCTTAAAATTGTGAAAAACCAAGTCGTGAAATTATTAAAATTGTGAAAAACGGCCCATTTTGTAAAAATTCATGGCCATGTTAGGTTTGTGAATTGTCCTTTTCAAAATTGTGAAATGTCCTTCCACGGCCACTCATAAATAAAGAAAAAAAGCCCTGCATGACAGTCACTTATGTTATGGACAAATAAGTAACACAAGTTATGGACATGACAGTCACACAAGTTATGGACATTCCAGTTAATTAGATTATTAATATTAAAGTCACGCAATTTATGGGCATGACAGTCACTTATGTTATGGACAATTAAGTCACACAACTTACGGATATGACAGTCACACAAGTTATGGACATGACAGTTACTTAGATTATTGACATTAAAGTCTCACAATTTATGGACTTGGCAGTCACTTAGGTTATGGACAGTTAAGTCACACAACTTTCGGACATTATAGTCACACAAGTTATGGACATGACAGTTGCTAGATTGTTATTAAAGACACATTAGCAATAGGGATAAAAGATACACTAGTGATGTAGTCCATATACACAAATCATGCCTATTAATGACACAAAAAGTCATATAATCAAATAAAAAAATATTTCATTTCAGTGGCTTTACAGAAACAACCAAAGAACTTGGAGACCTTCTTAAATGATGTAGAGTTTGCACTGAAGGAGGGGTTCTTAAAGGTATAAAAACATAAACTTTTGTTGATACATTAATATTTCTGTTACTTGCCTTTTAAATATGTTCAGTATTACAAACTGACTAAAATAAATTGAAAATCCATAACATTTACTGCAAAGTAACACGTTTTTCAACTATTCATTTTACTTTGATTTCAATTCAAAATGTGTGTACAAACATATTAACAATTTTGGCTTTACCTATACACATAATGTTTGTGTATGTGACTATTTTCACTTTTTCTGTGTTTTTGATTTTATAATTCATTAGTCTGCACATCATTGACCGAAAGTCTGGCATTTTATTATTTTTTGTTAATGATTTTATCCCTTCAAATCAGGATGTAGGTCAAGATACATCACCCACAGCCAGTAAATAGGTGTGCTCATCAACAGGTCAAGATACATCGCCCACAGCTGGTCAGGAGGTGTGCTCATCGGCAGGTCAAGATGCATCACCCACAGCTAGTCAAGATGTTTGGCCATCAGCACATCAAGATACATCCCCTACAGCCAGTCAAGAGGTTTGCTTATCAGAACGTCAAGATACATCACACACAGCCAGTCAGGAGGTGAACCTTAGGAAATACACTGCAACATTAAGCCAGGTAAAGATTATATCTCGTACTTAGTGGGTTTGGAACTCATTTAAATTTAACAGTGGATTATTATGCCCGGCCCCGGATCGAATGATAGGGGGTATATTGCTTTTTGCCTGTCTGTCTGTCATTCTGTTGAAAACTTTAACCTTGGCTAAAGTTTTGCAAAAATGAATAACTTTTGTAATATTGAAGATAACAACTTGATCAAATATATGGCTTCAAAGCGTCGTTGAAACTTTAACCTTGCTCTTACTTTTTCGAATGGCTTTCTAAGATCTCACTACTGCTTTTCAGCTCACCTGATTACAAAATGCTCATTGTGAGCATAGAGAAAACTCCTTTTCTGAAAGAGCAAGAAATAGAGCTTAGATATTTGATGTGAATCTTGTCTATAAGAAAATCGGCAGCTTTTTGGTCATGTTTTGGAAATTTATGCTGAACAAGCTCATCTGAGAAGACCAAAATAGCAGAATCTTTGGTGTCCTATTGATTTAATTATCGCCACTGTAGTGTGTGTTGTCAGAAATAAGGACTATATATTTTGTAATAAGTTTTTAATTAGTGTTGCTTGCTTCTATTTGAATAATATTCTTTTTAACTTTTTCAGAAGCATGGACGAAGATGACCACGCTATATCAGATGAGGATGAAGAGGAATTTGTTGGAAAGAGAAAAAGGAAGCCCCCCAAAAAGGCTGCAAAACCTAAGAAATTCACAGAGGTAGAAACAGAGGAAATAAAAACTTACTTTAGTGAATATCTAAAAAGTGGAATTTGTCCGCGGAAACCGAAGGTTGAAGATGCCAAACAGAAAAGTCGTAAAAAAAATGGGCACATTTGGAAAAGGTCAAGCGACAAAATAATTAAGAAAATTAGTGCAATGAATCATAAGAAAAAATAAAAACATGTTGTTTACTACCGGTACTCGGATGGAACATTATAAGAATACCTTCGAGAGACATTAAAAAGTTCATGCGACAGTGACTTGGCAAATATGGGTGATGTTTGTATGCAAGTGGTAATTTTTGCGTGAGCATTTTATTTGTTGAATTGAAACTTTACTATGTATATGTTTAAAGGTGGAAAAGAATCTGGTATATCATCAAACGTTAAAAATGCTTATACAAAAGCTTAGATACAATATTTTCCTTTTTGCTTCATCGATGCTTTTGAAATGTACCTTATTTATTTTCTTATATACCTGATTTCAGTTTACAAATAATTATAAGTAAAGTTTAAGGTATAGAATAAAAACACATGTTATGAGTATAAGGTCACAAATGAATTTAAGAATCAAGCTCTACTTGTCACTACTTAGGAAGAAACATTTTTATGTCCCCCACTATAGTAGTGGGGGACATATTGTTTTTGCCCTGTCTGTTGGTTGGTCTGTTTGTTGGTTGGTTTGCATCAACTTTAACATTTGCAATAACTTTTGCAATATTGAAAATAGCAACTTGATATTTGGCATGCATATGTATCTCATGGAGCTGCACATTTTGAGTGGTAAAAGGTCAAGGTCATCCTTCAAGGTCAAAGGTCAAATATATGGGTCAAAATCGCTCATTTAATGTACACTTTTGCAGTATTACAATATTCAAGATAGCAACTTGATATTTGGCATGCATGTGTATCTCATGGAGCTGCACATTTTGAGTGGTGAAAGGTCAAGGTCATCCTTCATGGTCAGAGGTCAAAATTATGTGGACAAAATCGCTCATTTTATGAGTACTTTTGCAATATTGAAGATAGCAACTTGATATTTGGCATGCATGTGTATCTCATGGAGCTGCACATTTTGAGTTGTGGAAGGTCAAGGTCATCCTTCAAGGTCAGAGGTCAAATATATGTGGCCCAAATCGCTTATTTTATGAATACTTTTGCAATATTGAAGATAGCAACTTGATATTTGGCATGCATGTGTATCTCATGGAGCTGCACATTTTGAGTGGTGAAAGGTCAAGGTCAATGTCATCATTCAAGGTCAAATATATGGGTCAAAATTGCTCATGTAATGTCACTTCTGCAATATTGAAGCTAGCAATTTTATATTTGAAATGCATGTGTATCTCATGGAGCTGCACATTTTGAGTGGTGAAGGGTCAAGATCAAGGTCATCCTTCAAGGTCAAATATCATATAGGGGGACATTGTGTTTCTCAAACACATCTTGTTCAAAACAGATTCTTTTTTCTCCTGTGGTTTTTGATATTAAAAAAAAAAAGAGATTGTGTGTCCTTTCCAAAAGTCGCTAATAATATGCAACTTAAGCTGTCATATGTATGGTCCAAACTTGTAGAAAATGTTTTTGCAAGACCAATATGGAATCTGGGTCATGTGGGTCCAAAAGCTAGCATGTGTGCAAAAATTTACAAAAATAATTGTAAATATGCTTGAAGACACATTTTCGATCCATTTTTTTAAAGATAGTATTAAGTTTGACAAATCTTTAGGAAACTGTGTCTTAAGAAAGAGTTGTCTAGACATTCTTAGTTTGAAATTGTTATTACAAAATACATATGCACACACCCTAAGCATGGTTTTTTGTTTTACAGTTACTGGTTTGTAATATTTAAAAAGGACGAGGCAGTTGAATAAAACAGACAATTAGTTTTTTCTGATGGAAATGTTTACCAGTATGATTGGAATAATTTTTGTCATGCCTCTGGCAGTGATCTCGATATAGTTACCACAATGGCACTTGCGTGTCTGTATGTTTGTTGGTTTAGGTTTTCGGTCAGGATTGCTTGTCCAGGCTGTATCGCTCTTATGCATCGACACTTTTTTTTTAAATAACTTGGCATACTTGTTAAACACCATGAGCCGCTGTGCAACACAAAAGATCCAGGTCTCTAGCTCAAAGGTCAAGGTCACACTTCAAATATCGTCAAATATAAATCCGTTGTATGGGTTCTGCGAGTTTGAAACTCCCACTACACAAAAAAGCCACATGTCCAACACGCGGGTGTATGCGCATGTGTCGATTAGAAGGCCTGGTGTTCATTGGCTCGTCGTTTTCATAAACAGGCTTCTGATTGCCTCAGATAAAGTCGCTCAAGTCGATATAAGAGTTCAAAGGTCAAAAATTAGCATTATACACCTTGTCCGGTCTGTATCTCCCTTATGCATTGACACTTTTTTTAAAATAACTTGGCATAATTGTTCAACACCATGAGCCGGTGTGCAACACGAAAGATCCAGGTCTCTAGCTCAAAGGTCAAGGTCACACTTCAAATATCGTCAAATATAAATCTGTTGTATGGGTTCTGCGAGTTTGAAAGTCCCACTACACAAAAAAGCCACATGTCCAACACGCGGGTGTACGCGCATGCGTCGATTAGAAAGCTTGGTGTTCATTGGCTCGTCGTTTTCATAAACAGGCTTCTGATTGCCTCAGATATAGTCGCTCAAAGCGATATAAGAGTTCAAAGGTCAAAAATTAACATTATACACCTTGTCCGGTCTGTATCTCCCTTATGCACTGACACTTTTTAAAAAATAACTTTGCATAATTGTTAAACACCATGAGCCGGTGTGCATCACGAAAGATCCAGGTCTCTAGCTCAAAGGTCAAGGTCACACTTCAAATATAGTCAAATATAAATCCGTTGCATGGGTTCTGCGAGTTTGACAGTCCCACTACACAAAAAAGCCACATGGTCCAACACGCGGGTGTACGCGCATGTGTCTGTTAGAAAGCCTGGTGTTCATTGGCTCATCATTTTCATAAACAGGCTTCTGATTGCCTCAGATATAGTCGCTCAAGTCGATATAAGAGTTCAAAGGTCAAAAATTAGCATTATACACCATGTCCGGTCTGTATCTCCCTTATGCATTGACACTTTTTTTAAACAAATATTTCTTGTTGGTTTTTGTCAGGTTTTTTTAATTATTAATTGTGTCTGTGTGCAAACAGGATACCAACTTTGCTTTATTGACACTGGGCTCGACAGGCATATAGTTCTGAAGTTCATGTCACGTGTGTATAGGTAAATGGAGATATATTTTATACATATTAACTGTCTATACATGTTGTAGATAGGATTTATACTGAGTCTGTACAAGAATATGACATTCAATTTCAATATTTTTTTACTTTCCCTAGGTGTCCTTAAGCTCAACTTTTCAAAGAAAATGAGAGCTATTGTACCTACCGCGGCATTTGCTGTGGTTAATTTTTTTTATAAATCACAAATCACTTTGGGAAACTGTTATTTGTATTTGTCAATGTTAGTTTTTCATTACAAAAGCTTAAATTGCAAAATTCAATGTACTGAAAAGTACGTGTGATCTGAGATTATACTCTGTAATAACTTGAACATATTGAAAATAAACATGTGATCTGAGCAAATATGTGACAAGTATTCAGAAAAAGTTGACAAGCGCTGTCCTCGGACAGCCGTTGTTTTTAATTCTTTTATTTTGTTCCATTTAGTTCTGCTGCAGTAAAATCCATTTGCGAACATAGTTAAATCTGATATTTACTAATCTTTACACTCTTCCTACAGAGACGGATATTTTAGTTTAAGACTAAGGTCATATTTTTGTCAGTAACATTTTAATTATATCTTTCTTTGATGACCCACAATAATTGATGTTAGGTTCATATTAGTGACATCCCACAACCATTTTGTTAATCTTATGCTATTAAAGTTTGTCCAGTATGCCTGCATTTTGTTATTTACTGGTTTGCAACATTGTTTTGAATAGACCAATGATGCACATTACTTTTGACCATTTTACCTTGCAGGCAAAATATCCACTATATGTCTTTAAATACACCGCTGAAAAATAAAAAATGTGTAGTTTTAAGTCATGTTGTGTAAATGTACCTGAATGTCATGTTGAATTGGTGGGTAACTATGGTCTTGGTGTGCGATGCTTTATGTGGTTTTGTATGGCTAAAGTGAGAAAGAGAAGAAATTACATTATGAAATGTTGCCATTTTTAATGTGTGAATCCAGTTAGTTGTGGTTAAGCGCAATTTGATGCACAATGCGGATCTTTTCATTTATAATATTTTTGACATGATAAAGGAAACTTATGTCAATATTCCTTTTGCTTAAGTTTTTGGGAAAGCGATAACAATGGTTGGAATTTTCTACATTCAAAGAATAAGTGTTTTATTGTTTCTTTAGAGCACTAGCATAGATTGCAAATACTGGATTGTATTACCGGTAGTTTACATTTATAAAAGTATGCATTCGTGACAGTTATTTGATACAATATGTTTTTATTGAACATATCTAACAAATGTGTCATTTGTTGGTGTTTGTGTTAAATACATAGTTTTTCAGTGGAGTTGTAACTCTTTATTTGACATAATATGATCCCACAATTTATTTGGATGAAAAGACACATAGTGAAATAGACACAGAAGTCTGAAAAACACACAATGTATCATTCGTTAGAAACAAAAATGAAAAGACCCACAATACGATTTTGATAGTCCCACAAATTATTAGACACACAATGTATCATTCGTGGGTCTGTCCGTGTGTCCGTCCGTGCACAATTTTTTTCCGGGCTATTTCTCAGCAACTAATGACCAGAATTCAATGAAACGTTATGGGAAGCTTCACTACCAAGAGGAGATGTGCATATTATCAGCGTATTCTGGTCGGATGATTTTTCACAGAGTTATGGCCCTTTTAAATTTTCCATTAACTGTACATATTGAGCAATTCTTGTCCGGGCTATTTCTCAACAACTAATGACGGGAATTCAATGAAACTTTATGGGAAGCTTCACTACCAAGAGATGTGCATATTATCAGCGGGTTCTGGTCGGATGATTTTTCACAGAGTTATGGCCCTTTGAAATTTTCCATTTTTCTGTACATATAGAGCAATTCTTGTCCGGGCTATTTCTCAGCAACTAATGACCGGAATTCAATGAGACTTTATGGGAAGCTTCACTACCAAGAGGAGATGTGCATATTATCAGCGGGTTCTGGTGGGTAGATTTTTCACAGAGTTATGGCCCTTTGAAATTTTATATAAATAATTCTTGTCCCCCCAACTACTGTGCCCTCAAGACGTTTCCATTTATCTGAAAATATAGTGCAATATTGTGACAAAAAAAACTTTGGGGAGCATCACCCGTCTCCGACGGTTTCTTGTTTGTTTGTTTGCCCCAACTTTAACATGTGCAATAACTTTTGCAATATTGAAGATAGCAACTTGATATTTGGCATGCATGTGTATCTCATGGAGCTGCACATTTGGAGTGGTGAAAGATCGAGGTCATCCTTCAAGGTCAAAGGTCAAATATATAGCTTCAAAGCGGCGCAAAAGGGGACATAGTGTTTCTGACAAACACATATCTTGTTTATTCTTACAAACATCTTTAAGTCAAAGTGTATTGAATATTATACTTAGTAATGTTCAACTTTAAAGGCTGGGTAGTTAGATGAACTCAATATTCAAATTTATAAGAAAGAAAAAAAATACATAAAGAAGAAAACATTCAATTGGGAATCTTTGGTTAAAAAAATATTCTTTTAACATTGGGAATTAGCCCCAAATTTGGCAAAAAAAGGAACCCTGGTGAGTAAGGTACTGTTTTTTTTGCTGATATTAATATAAATTGGTATGAATTTGTATACAGAAAGATTAGTGGGGGTCAAACCTTTGGTTCAAGTCTTACTTTTTTATTGCTACCCCTCTGTTATTGTGACATTCAAATACTTCAGCAACAACCCCTCTGCGTTGCTGGATGGTCTGCTACCGTTCAGCCTCTACCAGATATCAGTGCGTGCTGACCTACAGGGGCTGCAGGGCCCATTCAGCCCGCCTATACTGGTGCAGACCAGCGAAGCAGGTAAGCAGTGAACATTGGTTTGTTAAGCGCCCATTCAGCCGCATTGTGGAAAATACTGGGCTTTATGCATTTGCTTATTAAAGTGTTGTCCCAGGTTACCCTTTGCAGTCTGCAATGACTAATAAGGAACGAATTTTTCCACATACATAGGATTTTTTCTTACAGGAGACCTCTTTAAACAATAATTTTTATTAAAGCGGAAAGTGATGTCCCTGATATGCCTGTGCAGACTGTGCCGGCTTGCTTGGGACGATACTTTACCCACATGCCTTAACCCTTTCCCACGATACTTTACCCACATGCCTTAACCCTTTCCCACTCAGAAGCAAAGTGAAAATGTCCAAACAGAATATAATCAGAACTGCCTGTGAATAACTCGCAGTAGTCTGTGCAGGTTTTATGCTGATTGCTGAAACTTTAAAAAGGACTACAATTGTGTCAAAAAAGTGGTAAAGGGTTAAATACGTATCTAAGTGGTAAAGGGTTAAATACGTATATAAGTGGTAAAGGTTTAATATGTATCTAAGTGGTAAAGGGTTAAATACATATCTAAGTGGTAAAGGTTGAAAAATACGAATCTAAGTGGTAAAGGGTTAAATACGTATCTAAGTGGTAAAGGTTTAATACGTATCTAAGTGGTAAAGGGTTAAATATGTATCTAAGTGGTAAAGGTTTATTACGTATCTAAGTGGTAAAGGGTTAAATACGTATCTAAGTGGTAAAGGTTTAATACGTATCTAAGTGGTAAAGGGTTATATACATATCTAAGTGGTAAAGGGGGGAAAATACAAATCTAAGTGGTAAAGGTTTAAATACGTATCTAAGTGGTAAAGGGTGAAATACGAATCTAAGTGTTAAAGGGTTAAATACGAATCTAAGTGGTAAATGGTTAAGCTCAGTTATCTCAGAACAAGGCTCTATTGGGGATGTAGTTCAACCTCACTACCCTGCATTAGAAGAATATTATGCATGCCCCATTTAATACATGGGGGTATTAGTTTTTATATGTTGATCAGTGGTAAACCACTTGGGTTTTTACTCTTGTTTATAGTTAGCAACTTGATTATCATATTTTGTTTCACTCCTTACCTCGTCATATAAGTCTTCTGTTGTAAAAAACATTATGCATGTCCCATTAAATATAATAGTAAATTAGTTTGTGAATGTCTAACAGTTGGTATACCACTTTAGTTTTCAACTCTTAACTTATAATTATTTATTTTATTATACTTTATTTCATGTCAAATAATTACTGTATATTATTTATAACCTAATTACATTCTGTTGTTATTTTGTTTCACTCATCATAGACAAAAGCCGCATAAGTTTTATTCACATTTGTTAAACAATATAACATAAATAAACCTTCCCCATGACAACAGTGCCCTCTGAACCACGTGACATCAAGGTGATGTCAGTGCAGCCGGGGCAGGTGTCTGTGGCATGGCAACCGCCTGCCCAGCCTAATGGGCACATCAGCTCGTACACGGTGTACTATAGCAGCATGCTGGAGAAAGACGAGTGGTCGCAGGTTGTCAGGAATGGCTCCCAGCTGTCAGCAATGATCACCTTCAAGGAACAGGACACGCAGATTTACTATATCAAGGTCTGTACCAGATTTATTTTCAGACTCTTAATACAGATTAAATATATTATTAAAGGTTAATACCATATGGACTTCATGTTTTAAAACATATTAAAGATAATTTTATTCTCCCCTATAAAGAAGGGTAGATTTCTTTGCTGCTGTATCTTACACTTTGATTTTGGGGTTGGTTGTTGCAGATAAACTTAAAAACTGTATAAAACCCTATTGACATTTTCTGTCAGGTAATCTTCTTGTGGTGTTTACCTAAAAAAAACAATATATAGGAGTCACTTTGTCGGTCGGTTTGTCGGTCTGTCCCGAAATTTCATCCGATTTTCACCAAACTTGGTCACAAGTTGTATCTAGATGATGTATAGGTCAAGTTTGAATATGGGTCATGCCGGGTCAAAAACCGAAGTTTGTCCGGAACATAACAATGTCATTTATCGTTAGATTTTAAAATAACTTGGTACATTTGTTCACCATCATGGGATGGTGTTCTCTGTAAAAAAAAGTACTTCAATATCTCAAAGGTTAAGGTCACACTTGGAGTTCAAAGATCAAATGCATGTCCGGGCCATAACTTAATAATTTATTGTGAGATTTTAAAATAATTTGGCAAATTTGTTCACCATCAGTGGACGGTGTGTCGCGCGAAAGAATTACGGCGATATCTCCAAGGTCAAGGTCACACTTTGAGTTCAAAGATCAAAAATGGCCATAAATGAGCTTGTCCGGGCCATAACTATGTCATTCATTGTGAGATTAAATCATTGGCACATTTGTTCACCATTATTGGATGGTGTGTCGCGCGAAAGAATTACGTCGATATCTCCAAGGTCAAGGTCACACTGTGAGTTCAAAGGTAAAAAATTGCCGTAAATGATCTTGTCCGGGTCATAACTATTCATTCATTCATTATGAGATTTTAAAATTACTTGGTACATTTGTTCACAATCATTGGACAATGTGTCATGCTAAAGAATTACGTCGATATCTTCAAGGTCAAGGTCACACTTGGAGCTAAAAAGTGAAAAATGGCCATAAATGAGCTTGTCTGGGCCATAACTATGTCATTTATTGTGAGATTTTAAAATGACTCTGTACATTAATTTTGTTCACAGTCATTGGACAGCGTGTCATGCGAAAGAATTCAAGAGTTCAAAGGTCAAAATGGCCATAAATAATAATGGCAAAATAATTCATAAAAATCATCATTTAGATTTTCTTGTTTTGTGAAGACATCATGCAAAATATTCTGTGTCAATGCGGCATGTGGGGGTATACGGCACGTCTGTGACAAAGCTCTAGTTTTGTATTGCTTGATTTTGTTTAGCTGTGAGAAAATTTAAAATATTTTAACAAAGTTTTGTAAACAGGTGCCAAACATATTTTGAAAGCATTTGTCTTTAAATATAATTGCAATTTATCTTTATACCGTGGTTATCTTGTTTAAAAGACTGTATTTCCAGTGGTAATGTGTTTCAGTGTTTTTTTCACCATTTTAGTAATGGGGCCGGGTCCCTTTGGATTGGGAAAATTCGCGGCGTTTTGACTAAAATTGGGAAATTAGTGGTGTTGTTGTTTTGCTAACAAATGTTTCAAAATTGAGAGTAAAAGGGTGTCCAGTATTATATGTACTAAGGTTGGTCTTATATGGATGGGAGATTAACAAAATATTGAGATCTAAAAAAAATATTATTTTTAGCTCATCTATTTATTTTTTTTTTAAAATATGAGCTATTGTCATCGATTTGGCGTTGGCGTCGGCGACCGGTTAAGTTTTGCGTTTAGGTCCACTTTTCTCAGAAAGTATCAATGCTATTGCATTCAAACTTGGTACACTTACTAACTATCATGAGGGGACTGGGCAGGCAAAGTTAGATAACTCTGGCGTGCATTTTGATTGAATTATGTGCCCTTTTTATACTTAGAAAATTGAAAATTTTGGTTAAGTTTTGCGTTTAGGTCCACTTTTTTCAGAAAGCATCAATGCTATTGCATTCAAACTTGGTACACTTACTTACTATCATGAGGGGACTGGGCAGGCAAAGTTAGATAACTCTGGCGTGCATTTTGACAGAATTATGTGCCCTTTTTATACTTAGAAAATTGAAAATTTTGGTTAAGTTTTGTGTTTAGGTCCATTTTATTCCTTAAGTATCAAAGCTATTGCTTTCATACTTGCAACACTTACTAACTATCATAAGGGGACTGTGCAGGCAAAGTAATGTAACTCTGACTGGCATTTTGACAGAATTATGTGCCCTTTTTATACTTAGAAAATTGAAAATTTGGTTAAGTTTTGTGTTTAGGTCCACTTTATTCCTACAGTATCAAAGCTATTGCTTTCATACTTGCAACACTTCTTAACTATCATAAGGGGACTGTGCAGGCAAAGTTATGTAACTCTGACTGGCATTTGGACGGAATTATGGGCCCTTTATACTTAGAAAATCGAAAATTTGGTTAAGTTTTGTGTTTTGGTCCATTTTACTCCTAAATTATCAAAGATATTGCTTTCATACTTGGAACACTCGCAAACTATCATAAGGGTACAGTAAAAGGACAAGTTGCATAACTCTGGATGTCATTTTTATGGAATAATGGCCCTTTTTTGACTTGGTAACTTTGAATATATGGTTAAATTTTGTTGTTTCGATCCACTTTACATCTTAAGTATCAAGGTTATTGCTTTCAAACTTCAAATACTTTCATGCTATCATAAGGTTACTGTACCTGGCAAGTTGAATTTTACCTTGACCTTTGAATGACCTTGACTCTCAAGGTCAAATTATTAAATTTTGCTAAAATTGCCGTAACTATTTATGATTAGATTTGATTGATACTTTGACAAAACTACTCTTACCTGACATACCACAATAGACTCCACCCAAACCATCTCCCGTGCCCCCCCCCCCCCGAATCCCACACCCCTATTTTTTTTTTTTTTTTTTTTTTTTTTTTTAAGATCATCTCACAAATGACCACCCCACCCTCACACTATACCCCCCCACCCCCCACCCAATTTTTTTTTTCGGTTAAAAATACAACTATTTATTTTTATTATTTTATGTTTGAAATACCCTCCAACCATTGCACCCAAGAATACCCCCCCACCCCCCCCTCCCCCAACCCGAATCCCCCCCCCCTTTTTTTTTTTTTTTTTTAAGATCATCTCACAAATGACCACCACACTCTCACACTATACCCCCCCCACCTCCCCCCCCCCAATTTTTTTTTTTTTTTTAAATCATCTCACAAATTACCACCACACCCTCACACTATGCCCCCCCCCCCACCTCACCCCCCAAATTTATTTTTATTTGAAACGGTTAAAAACACAAATATTTATTTTTAATATTTTATGTTTGAAATACTATCCAACCATCACACCAAAGAATCCCCCCACCCCCCCCCACCATACCCCCCCCTCCTCGAATGTTTTTTTTTTGTGCATTTTTTTCGCATTTTTGGAAGATAATGTAATAAATGTCCACACCCCCACACTATACACCCCTCTTATCTCCACCCCTCCCTCCTTTGTGATTAAAAATGAGAGTCCCTTCACCTTTAAAAAGAAAATAGATGAGCGGTCTGCACCCGCAAGGCGGTGCTCTTGTTTTGTTTTTGAAATGTTCCATTGGTATTTGTTAAGCTCCCATTTGGAAAAATATACACTTGTTTCCATTGGGAATGGGTCCGGTTACCGGACCAGATGTTGATTGAAAAAAAACGCACTGTGTTTTGTAATTTTAACCGTCTACTTATAGCCCAGTTATCGGGGTGTTAATGTCAGTTGGTTGAAGATGTGTCTAGTATCATAATCATACTATAAACCCATGCCTTTAACCCCTTCCCAATCAGAGGCAAAGTGACAATGGCTATGTTGATAAACATTTATGTTTGCTGCTCATCAGTATCTTAGGGTTGGACATGAAGCCTTTATAATTTGAATCTAGTAAGGTCTTTAAATAAATTTAACTTTCTGAGGGACTACAAATGCATCAAAATACATGTCAATGTGGTTAAGGGTTTATGTTTACGATTCAGATTCGAGCCAGTACCTCGCAAGGCATGGGGCCCTCCACTCCATTGGTTCCTGTTAACACCAGCGCAGTATCGCCCACCACAGGTACACAATAGGGACTCCACGATAAAATTGACCATGTGGGCCAAAAAATTGTGCATTTCATTTCACGAATTGAATGAACATGTGATGTTGTGGCCTGATTAGCATTTGAATGCAGCATTTCAATCCCAATTTCGAATTGATCTCAGCATATGAAGAGTATGCTGTACTCTGTCCAGCAGTGTGCATTGCACTGGAGTGCACTGACTCAGATTTGGTGAGGTGGATAGCAATTAAAATAATATGATTATTGCTTTGGGAAAAGGGGGTTTATGCATGTGCGTTAATTGTTGTCCAAGATAACCTTTGCAGTACATACTGGCTAATCACCCGCGACACTTTGCAGTACATACTGGCTAATCACCCGCGACACTTTGCAGTACATACTGGCTAATCACCCGCGACACTTTGCAGTACATACTGGCTAATCACCGGCAACACTTTCAGCTTGTATGGTATTATTTCTTGCAAAGGAAGTCTCTTTTTAGCGAAAAAATTAGTTTAGGCACAAAGTGACATCACTTATAAGCCTGTGCAGACTGCAAAGGCTAATCTGGGATGATACTGAACGCACATGCAAGTTTGCCTGTCATTTCCAGGTGCCAGCACCCAGGACAGCAAGACGCTGGGCATCATCATAGGCGTGTGTATTGGATTGTTCTGTATCGCTATCTGTATACTGATCCTGGCTCTCATGAGAAAAAAGTGAGTGTCCTTTATTGTTTATATGAGAACACAATTTTGAATACTTTCATTGCCATAACTGTCTTGATTTGTTACGTAAGGAGTTGATGTGCATAGCCCTTGTGTTTTCATATATAGTCTTGTTATCGATTGGATTTTTGCAATTTTTAGCTCATCTATTTTTTGAAAAAAAATTATGAGCTATTGTCATCACCTTGGCGTCGGCGTCGGCGTCGGCGTCTGCGTCGGCGTCAGCGTCGGCGTCGGCGTCCGGTTAAGTTTTGCGTTTAGGTCCACTTTTCTCAGAAAGTATCAATGCTATTGCATCCAAACTTGGTACACTTACTTACTATCATGAGGGGACTGGGCAGGCAAAGTTAGATAACTCTGGCGTGCATTTTGACTGAATTATGTGCCCTTTTTATACTTAGAAAATTGAAAATTTTGGTTAAGTTTTGCGTTTAGGTCCACTTTTTTCAGAAAGTATCAATGCTATTGCATTCAAACTTGGTACACTTACTTACTATCATGAGGGGACTGGGCACGCAAAGTTAGATTACTCTGGCGTGCATTTTGACAGAATTATGTGCCCTTTTTATACTTAGAAAATTGAAAATTTTGGTTAAGTTTTGTTTTAAGGTCCATTTTATTCCTTAAGTATCAAAGCTATTGCTTTCATACTTGCAACACTTACTAACTACCGTAAGGGGACTGTGCAGGCAAAGTTATGTAACTCTGACTGGCATTTGGACGGAATCATGGGCCCTTTATACTTAGAAAATTGAAAGTTTGGTTAAGTTTTGTGTTTTGGTCCACTTTACCCCTAAAGTATCATAGATATTGCTATCATACTTGGAACACTCGCAAACTATCATAAGGGTACAGTAAAAGGACAAGTTGCATAACTCTGGATGTCATTTTTATGGAATTATGGCCCTTTTTTGACTTAGTAACTTTGAATATATGGTTAAATTTTGTGTTTCGATCCACTTTACTTCTTAAGTATCAAGGCTATTGCTTTCAAACTTCAAATACTTTCGTGCTATCATGAGGTTACTGTACCTGGCAAGTTGAATTTTACCTTGACCTTTGAATGACCTTGAGTCTCAAGGTCAAATTATTAAATTTCTCTAAAATTGCCCTAACTTCTTTATTTATGATTAGATTTGATTGATACTTTGACAAAACTACTCTTACCTGACATACCACAATAGACTCCACCCAAACCATCGCCAGTGCCCCCCCCCCCCCCCAACCCCCCCCCCCCCCTTTTTTTTTTTTTTTTTTTTTTTTTTAATATCATCTCACAAATGACCACCACACCCTCACACTATACCCCCCCCACCCCACCCCCTCCCCAATTTTTTTTTTTAAACGGTAAAAAAAACAAAACTATTTATTTTGATTATTTTATGTTTGAAATACCGTCCAACCATCGCACCCAAGAATCCCCACCCCCCCTCCCCCCACCCGAATCCCACCCCCCCTATTTTTTTTTTTTTTTTTTTTTTTAAGATCATCTCACAAATTACCACCACACCCTCACACTATACCCCCCACCTCACCCCCCCCCCCCATTTTTTTTTATGAAACGGTTAAAAAACACAAATATTTATTTTTATTATTTTATGTTTGAAATACCGTCCAACCATCGCACCCAAGAATCCCCCCCCCCCCCACCCCCCCCCACTCCCCCCACCCCCGATTTTTTTTTTCCTTTTTTTCGCATTTTTGGAAGAAAATGTAATAAATGTCCACACCCCCACACAATGCACCGCTCTTCACTCCACCCCTCCCTCCTTTGTGATTGAAAATGAAAGTCCCTTCACCTTTAAAAAGAAAATAGATGAGCGGTCTGCACCCGCAAGGCGGTGCTCTTGTTTACAACTGTGTTGCCCAAGCAACAAACATGTATAAAATTATGTTCATGCTTAAAAGAAGTATTTTTCTTGTTAGAATGTTTTTTTTTGTTTGTTTAATATTTATGCCCCCCTTCGAAGAAGAGGGGTATATTGTTTTGCTCATGTTGTTATGTCGGTCAGTCCGTCGGTCCGTCCACCAGATGGTTTGCCGATGATAACTCAAGAACGCTTAGGCCTAGGATCATAAAACTTCATAGGTACATTGATCATGACTGGCAGATGACCCCTGTTGATTTTTAGGTCACTAGGTCAAAGGTCAAGGTCACAGTGACTCAAAATAGTAAAATGGTTTCCGGATGAGAACTCAAGAATGCTTATACCTAGGATCATGAAACTTCATAGGTATATTGATCATGACTGGCAGATGACCCCTTTTTATTTTCAGGTCACTAGATCAAAGGTCAAGGTCACAGTGACTCGAAACAGTAAAATGGTTTCCGGATGATAACTCAAGAATGCTTACAGCTAGGATCATGAAACTTCATAGGAACATTGATCATGACTGGCAGATGACCCCTATTGATTTTCAGGTCACTAGGTCAAAGGTCAAGGTCACAGTGACTGGAAACAATAAAATGGTTTCCGGATGATAACTCAAGAATGCTTACGCCTAGGATCATGAAACTTCATAAGAACATTGATCATGACTGGCAGATGACCCCTATTGATTTTCAGGTCACTAGGTCAAAGGTCAAGGTCACAGTGACTCGAAACAGTAAAATAGTTACCGGATGATTACTCAAGAATGCTTACGCCTAGGATCATCAAACTTAATAGGTACATTGATTATGACTGGCTGATGACCCGTATCAATTTTCAGGTCACTAGGTCAAAGGTCAAGGTCACAGTGACTCGAAACAGTAAAATGGTTTTCGGATGATTACTCAAAAATAATTAGACCTAGGATCATGAAACTTAATAGGTACATTGTTCATGACTGGCAGATGACCCCTATTGATTTTCAGGTCACTAGGGCAAAGGTTAAGGTCACAGTGACAAAAAATGTATTCACACAATGGATTCCACTACAACTGACAGCCCATATGGGGGGCATGCATGTTTTACAAACAGCCCTTGTTTTTGTCTATTTTGCTGTTTGTTGCCATGGTGATCTACTTGACTGATTTTCTCACTTCTGTGTATGCCTACCAGATTTTTCCGTATGGATCGCCGGGCCAACCATGGTCATCCCCCGCTGGAGCCTCAGTATATCCATGGCAACGGGCACATCCCTAGCAACGGGAACGGACACGCCCATCACCCGGGGAACTTGGAGGGCAGCTTTATAACGGGAGACTATGAGTTGGACACCTACACTCCTATGTTGCCTGAGAATGAACAGTCAGACTCTAAGGTAATGGTTCTCTCAGATACGTGCTTTGACTGTTTTGTAGTCCCTTGGAAAGTCAAGTTAAATTTAAGACTTAATAGATTTAAGTTTCAATGGCATCATTTCTAATCCTAAGATACTAATGGGCAGCAAACAACAAAAACCTGAAAGCCTACAGAATTACTAGAGTGCTGTTGGAGATATATTGCTTAATAGGTAGCTAAGGTGTACACCTAGTCTGGCATGGCTTCTGGGACCAGTTGAGTCAAGATGAAGGTCACTGTTTCTTGGAATAATTCAAGTTAAAGTTGTTTTAAAAACATATCTATTATATACCTATAATTTCTTTCCACCAAAACATGTTTGATGTACTATGGTTATATTAATTACGTATCTAAGTGGTAAATGGTGAAATATGTAATAAAGTGATAAAGGGTTAAATACGTATCCAAGTGGTAAAGGGTTAAATACGTATCTAAGTTGTAAAGGGTTTAATACGCATCTAATTTGTAAAGGGTTAAATACGTATCTAAGTGGTGAAGGGTTAAATACGTATCTAAGTGGTAAAGGGTTAAATACAAGTCTAAGTTGTAAAGGGTTTAATGCGTATCCAAGTTGTAAAGGGTTAAATAAGTAACTTAATGGTAATAAAAAAGGGTTAAATACGTATCCAAGTGGTAAAGGGTTAAATATGTATCTAACTGTTAAAGGGTTAAATACGTATCCAAGTGGTAAAGCGTTAAATATGTATCTAAGTGTTAAAGGGTTAAATATGTATCTTAGTGTTAAAGCGTATGTATCTAAGTGTTAAAGGGTTAAATATGTATCTAAGTGTTAAAGGGTTAAATATGTATTTAAGTGTTAAAGGGTTAAATATGTATCTAAGTGTTAAAGGGTTAAATATGTATCTAAGTGTTAACGGGTTAAATATGTATCTAAGTGTTAAAGGGTTAAATATGTATCTAAGTGTTAAAGGGTTAAATATGTATTTAAGTGTTAAAGGGTTAAATATGTATCTAAGTGTTAAAGGGTTAAATATGTATCTAAGTGTTAAAGGGTTAAATATGTATCTAAGTGTTAAAGGGTTAAATATGTATCTAAGTGTTAAAGGGTTAAATATGTATCTAAGTGTTAAAGGGTTATATATGTATCTAAGTGTTAAAGGGTTAAATATGTATCTAAGTGTTAAAGGGTTAAATATGTATCTAAGTGTTAAAGGGTTAAATATGTATCTAAGTGTTAAAGGGTTAAGTTGCATCAAATTAGAGGTTGTGCCTCTCTCATGATGTGTCTATAAAAATACGAACTTGACCGATATAATTTCCCAGATTATTTTTTTTAATAAAATAAGAAATGGGTAAGTGAGTAATTACTTTCTTGTTTGAGATTATGAAGTCAGCCTGTACTTACTTATCCCTGACATTTTTGTTCACAGGGAGGTGGTACTGGTAACGTTATCCTCACGCCAAATGGAGCCAAACTAAATGGATTCCTACCACTGAAGAAGAACGGTCTGCATAACGGCAGGCACAACGGACACATGAAGTCATTTGGAAACCCTCTCTATAGCGAGGTAGGACGCTTGTCTAGGAATACAGTTAACACCCTTACCTCAATAGAGTTACATGGCATTTGAATAAAATTATTGCCCACATCTGAATACAATACCTCTCCCATTAGAATAGAATATACATCTAATTTAATAGACAAAGCTTCTTCATTTAAATAAACTAACCTCTCTTATTAATTTAGTTTCCACTTGAGTACAGTCACATCATTCGGGTCCATTTCATTTGTTGGTCACCGGAGCAAAAACTAGATTTTATTCATGAAAACTTAAAAAATCTCTGAAAACACAAGGGTCAGGGCTTTAGTACTTGGTCCTCTAATGAGTTTGTTCAAACCATGCCCATGGGTAAATACTGGCCTTGCACTAGGGGACACATGCTGTATATAGAGTTATTTAGTAAAGAACTTTTAAATAAATGAATAGTTTAATGTTCTATGAAGACTCAAGAAACGATGGTCTATTTTTCTGTATGAAAATTGCATGGTGGTCCTCTCCAAAGTTTGTTTAAATAACCCTGCCCTTGGGGTTACTTGTTTTCCTTATTATAATGTAGAAAAAATGTGTACTGTTTTTTTTCTTAGGAGGAATAGTTATGAAAATTACAATCAAATTGAAAGATAAGATTGGAGTTCATGAATTGTCCTACTATGGCTCTGAAAATAACATCTAAACTGTACCTGGAAAAGAACGGCCTGATGTAACACGGTAATTGTTTATATTATTTATCTTAGATACTTTATGTATACCTACCTTTCTAAAAAAAATTAAAAAAATAGAAGTACCTACTTGTTTATAGGAGACGAAAGGGCTGATAGCTGAGATGTTGAGTGGGTCCCCCAGGACCTCTTGCGTTCCGGTTACCATGGGAGACGAGCGCTTCACTAGGAGCCACTGTGAGGACTCAGGCTCCCTTGACAACATTGATAACAGCAGCACAGAGGGGGTACTACAGGATGCCCCTCAGGAAGTCTTGTGTGGGGAAAGGGCCGAGCTGGATAGCGGGGAGGGCAGCTGGAGCTACAGCTCTAGTGATAGGAACTCCACCGGGTACATCAACTCAGTGCCGCATTCAGATATGATTGATGCAGGAGAATCTGTCGTGTTTTGTGGAGATTCCGGTGTGCATGTACCCACAGATGGGGAAGGTCTGATTGGTTTGGATGAATGTGACGGTCATTTTGAAGGTCATGGTTGTTATGTTAGTGGTCAAGGTGATGAGAGAGGTCATGGTGAGGTAAGGTCATATGGTGATGGGCATGGATCTGTTGGAAATGTGAGACACATGTACAGTGCTGTGATTGATGGTAGATTACCTGAGCAGAGAACTGTCTGGAATGTGAGGGGTGGCGATGCAGCCATGTCCAGTTTCAAGCCATCAGTGGTGACTGATGGTAGTGGTGGATCGAGTCACCATGTTGACCTCAAGCACCAAGCAGATGATGGATTTGCCCACACCATGGCTGGGGACACAGCATCCCCAGTCAAGGACATACCTCAATCAACCCCTACCTCAGTAACTCGCAAGGACACGTCTAACCATCGTGACACCGATTTCAGGGAAAGCAGACAAGAAGCCAATCAAAAGTCAGCAGCTCCTCTGTTTGTTCAGTCTGATGTTGGAATGTTAGTACGGGTACAGGCGCCCGCCTCGAGAGGCGTCGATATTTATCAGGAATCACACAGTTTTTCACCAGGCACAACGTTACCACAGTTACCTCAGTTCAGGGTATCTACCTCGCTATCACCATCTCAGGTCGGCTCACACACCCCCGAATCAGTACGCGGGTTGGGTCCTCATCTCACCTCGCCCACTTATTCTGTTATTTCGTGTAACGGGTCGATTCCCTCTTCTGTGGCGTCCCACTCTTCTCAGAACGTACGTTCAGATGGAGTACATGAGAGCAGTAGACGGCCACGTCTTGAAGAAAACCATTGCAACCTCAGAAATGGTGTACCACTGCAAGTGAAACAGAAAAATAGGTCAGTCAAGTCATCGGCTCAGGGATATGTCCAGGGAGGAATGCCCATAGAAAGTAGTTCCGGTGTTCAACAAGTGGCCCCTATGGCCCGGATTTTGCCGTCGTTTGTACACGGTGGTGTTTCTACCTCAGAATCCGGGGAAGGGGTAAGTTCAAGGGAAGTAACTGTGCATTGTGAAAGGGACACAACTACACTACCTCAGGAGACTGTGCTGTCGGGAAATCGGGTTTTCTCCCATGCAGTACTGGATGCTGAAATGTAATTATTAACATTTATTTGCGAACAATGTCCTGTGTATGCACTACTTATAAGTATATTTTATGTGCTGATAATAAGTTTATAAATAACATAACTGGTATATATCTCTACATACATATGTAATGAACAGTATAAATAGATTTATTGATATTTTCACGGAAGTTAAGAGTCACACAAGCTGGAAAATGTAGGCACGTGAATATTCTTTCAAAAATAGAAAAATTGACATTATACCTCTTCTTTTGGTTTGAAATACGAGTTTAGAAGACAACAACATATATGTATATAGGCTTGAGAGCCTTGTTAGGTATTTGTGCCAGGAATAGTGGCTTTTTTTTGCAAAATTTACAATGTACCTCAGTTCTATATGTGCATACCTCAGAAAGTCAATTATATAATTATTTGTGTATTTTTTATTCGATCTAAGTAAAATGTGTATTCATTCGTGTTTTTTTATCTTTCTGCATTCATGCAGGCAAATTCAGGAACTTTCGGCAGGTGTTATAATTCTCATATTAACTATTTGTCTTTGTGTAATCTTGTCGAAGCATTTCCTCAATGTCAAAAACATTTTCATGATCAATGCGGGTACTTTTTGATGATGTCATGTGACTTTCATGTACACTGAGCCGGGGGTGTGGATTGTTTTCTGATTGTTGACTTGCAGAAGATTTTTTTTTTTTTTCAAATTAAGAGACATTAATCTTAATTATTAAAATTATTTGTTATTCAAATGTATTATGTAAACTAGTATGATAATTAACTGTCATTTGTTTAACATTTTTACGCATTCTGATTTTATTAATACATAAGGGCTACAATATTCCTTGTGTATATAAGGGCAACAACTCAGTAAAGTGTGTATTTGTTTGTAAGAGTTATCTGAAATGTCCTTGAAGGAGAAGGCTACAGTCAAGTTTGGCTTAGTATTTCTACACCCCTGGCTTAACTGTTATTTTATATAATTATATATATATATGTATTTAATATGCGTAAGTGTAAATGTGATTTCCTTATTTTTCTCATGTTCACTTTACATTTATGTTCAGTTTTCAGTATAATGTAGTTGTGATTTTTTCTCTTAGTATGTTAGAATATGATTTTAAATCGAGTCATTGAAGTGTTTTAATTTCAAATGTTTTTTGTGTCTGGATATATTAGTTATACATTGTGTACATAGCCATTGGCCTGCCTGGTTCAGGTCTGACTACCTCTACGTTTATATAATAATGTAAAGCCCAGTGTGTTTAGTTCTGTGTGCTTTGTTATAAGTAATTGAAAAAATACCTGTCCAGTTGAGGACCGAAATATAATTTAACAATCAAATCAAATATAAATATGAATTTGTTTATAACAGTGATCATATTGATAATAATTCAAGTTTGCTTTGTATGAATAGATTTTTGTATTCATTACTTTATTGAAATGATATATATGATCAATACAGACAAAGCAGTTGGAAGTTGCAATGTGTGGGTTGACGTTATTTCATGATCTTTGTAATTATGGCAAGAAATACTTGGCTCTGAGTTTGTGTCATTTTAACTCCATTATTAGCTCACCTGAGCACAACGTGCTCATGGTGAGCTATTGTGATCGCCTTTTGTCCGTCTTCCGTCGTGCGTTGTGCGTCCGTTGTCAACATTTGCCTTGTGAACACTCTAGAGGCCACATTTATTGTCAGATCTTCATGAAATTTGGTGAGAACATATGTCCCAATGATACCTCGACCGAGTTCGAAACTGGGTCATGCTGGGTCAAAAACTAGGTCACTAGGTCAAAAAAAGAAAAACCTTGTGAACACTTCAGAAGTCACTTTTGATGCCCAATCTTAATGTAACTTTGTCAAAATGTTTGTCTTAATGATATGTTGATTGAATTCAAAAATATTTCCGGTCCATTGAAAAACATGGCCGCCAGGGGACGGGGCAGTATTCCTTATATGGCTATAGAGAAACCTTGTGAACACTCTAGAAGTCACAATTTTTGGGTGCAAGGGTGGATGGGGTAATTTTCTATATAGGCCTATTGTGAATACTTTGGAACACCTTATTTTTAAAGCCAGTCTTGTCATTCTAGTAATTTGAAATATTTGCTGAAGAGTTTTAATCTTTGTTTCTTTCCATTTAAGTCTCTCAGGTGAGCGACCCAGGCCCCTTTGCGGCCTCTTGTATTTTATTAATATCACTGGATTATTTCTAGAGAACTTACACTATTTTTCATTACATAATAATGGGCTCCAAGTGAAAATTATTTTATGTGAAAATTCTTTTATTTTAATTTTAGAATTATTTAAGATGTATTTAGCAGTTTAAAATATTAAAGACAACACTGTTATTTTTTTTGTAATTTTAATGCGATTCTTGGATTATTTTAGCTTATCAAGAACGTTTGTTAATGTATTTTTACAGTTTACATATGAATGCAGTATAAGTGCTTGTTTTTGGTATATGTCTTTGAATTTTATGTCGTATGTTGAAAACTAACAAAATTTTTGTTTTAAAGAAATGTTAAACTTGAGCAAAATAAAGCAAGCTTTTAACAATGGTAATTGGGAGTATTTCATTGTAAAACTGGCAATTCTTCAATCAACTTTATATACATGTATTTAGTATTAAAGGAATAACTTGAATTTCTAGCAAAGAGACGAGACTTTGCCAGACTTATCAGTTTACTCGTTACATCCAGAAACTAAGAAAGTTGCCTCTACCATGATGAAACAGCCCTTTTAATCGGATGTCGAGCCGCTCTCAATTTGTGTTGACATGGAAATCAAGGATATATGTCTTTTAATCTGTTTTAGTTTGTTGAAACTGTACAGTCAAATTCTGCTTTTTCAAACACCAGACTGTTTGCATGTTAGTGTAACCAACTATGAGCTGTATGTTGTTTTGATCCTGATTCAGGCTTAAACAAACACATTGTTATCCCAGGTGCACACTTTTGTTCTTTCAACACTTCCTGTAGAAAATATATGGGAGTATATTGTGTGTGTGTTTTTTTTTTCCCCAAGGCAAATATAGGGATTTATGGTCTATGTGGTGTAAGGTTATGTACATTGTTACGATGGTTAGCATGTTCCTCATAGATGATCAGATATATTTGAGCAGTGCCCTGTGAAAATGGGGTCTAATGCATGTGCGCAAAGTGTCGACTCAGATTAGCCTGTTCAGTCTGCACATGCTAATAAGGGATGACACCTCCACTTAAACTGGGTTTTGGTCAAGATTTGTTTTCTTTAAAATAAAAATTCAATATAGCGAAAGTGGTATTTGTTTATGCCTGACAGTGCTTAATTCAAGTTGAGGGACGAGATGTTAAAGGGTTAAAACCCACATTTATGAAAATTGGTCGGTTTTGAGAAATAGAAGGTGACTGTTCATTTCATGTTAATAGTTGATTTATTTACACTATGTGCTAAATTTGTTTTGATCTTTGTTACGACCATTGCTCTATTAGTGATATGAAAAAAACTAATATTGTGCTACCTAAGGGTTTTATAGTAATTTGATGTCTTTATCTTGTTAAAGAGTATGTTTTATAATAGTTGTAAGGTACATTTCTAGGTTCCATTGACTGATACTAATGAAATTTGTCAAAAAAAATAAACCCCATTTCGGTGTGGTTTAATTTTACCAGGGGCTGTATTGCTGGAATATCTTTTAGATATCTTTTAAGTATTTAATTTCTACTTCTAATACAATTGATGAAATGTACACGTTCTAAAATCACAAAAAGCACAAACGCATCTTGTAATTTTCTTTACAACTGTGTATGCCTAAGTCAGCATTATAACCCATTAACGGAGTACATGAGCTCTTACAATTATGTAATGATGTATTGATTATTTTAGCACGACACACATACTTTTTATTTTAAATAATAGGAAGAAATTTTCTGATTGACTTACACATACGTTAAATTTACAATCGTTCATTTACTTCACATATAAAACAATATATGATCATTTCTTGCAGAAAATAATAGAATTGTTTTGCAGACATTTTTACCATATTAAGTATCTTCATATTGCATTGAGTGTGAAAGGAAATTAGAATGGACTTTTTTATTTCGTTTTTGATCATCAAACTAGGGAAGTCATTTTGGGGTGGGTTGTAATTTCAATATTTGCTCAATTTTCTCAAAGTTTAAAAAAAATCATTTTTAAATCAGTGAATTGATAGTTTTAATGCTATTGTTCAGTGTAACAGGGCTTATATTTATAGAGGGTCTAAGATAAATATTGGAAAAAATCTAACAATTTGATTATCTGTCCAAGTGCCTTTTGTTCTATTTAGTAAGCAGAAATTGCGGTGTGTTTTTTCTCACAAGTATTTTAACTATAAATATATAATGAATATCATATGCTAACTTTGATGTGCTTTTCTAACTTGACATAATTCAAGGTTGATGCAACTTTGAATTGTCTAGAGAAATATTTTTATTCCAAAAATCAATATCTCTGTCATCCATATGTTTGTGCGAGTGTAAAATCTCTGTGCCTAAATTCTTCGTTTTTAAAGAACTTTACTTGAAATACATTTACTCTATCAAAGGCTTGTGTCCTGTGTAACACCCGCCTACCTTCATCAAAGGTCACGGTCACTATTAGAGTTCAACGGTTGAATTAGTCCATAAAGCACCTTCAAAATGATCTTTCTCTGGCACATTTTTACTATTAACTTTACATTGAATGATGTTTAAATAACCTGTTGATATATAAATAATCCAAAGCTTTATCAGTTGACATGTCATTGACATTCCGTTTCCATACCTCAAAGGTCAAGGTCACACTCAAAGATCAATTGTCAAGGTTGGCAATAAAATAACTTGTCAGGACTGTACCTTTGTCATTAATCATGCTATTTTTTGATAACTAGTAAAAATATCCTCCATGGGGAAACTGGGTTAAGGGTATATCACCTGTCTCATTTCCTCAAAGGTCAATGTCAAACTTAGGTGTCAAAAGTAATATTTGGATATAACAGCTGATTGTTGGCATAGGTGGCCACAAGTGAAATGTGATGGCATCTTTCATCTTGAATACTTCTTGTTTTAAATTTTGACCTTAATAATCACCTAAATTAAATAATAACTTTAAGAATGATTTTCCAGAACATTTTTTTTCGGATGCACATTATTATGGTTGTCTTTGTCATGTTACGATGATAGTAACTTTAAACCTTTTTATAAATATGGGCCCAGTTCACGGCAATGTTATAATTGTACGAAGTATTATATACGCCCAAGGTGACTTCTTTTAATTTGTTAATGTATTTTGTAACTCAACTGGCGGTAAACTTGATCTGTTCTTAATCTCATTAATAAGGGCTGAGTGTAAAACTGCTGTATTTGCTTCACATGTTTATATCAGATAGGGCAGTTAAACGCTTAACCTTGAAATCAATGAAATGCTGTTGTATTTTCTCCATGATATAACCAAAAACATTTCCAAAGAATACCAAAAAATTACAGATTTGGGTATCAATATTGGTCATGTGATATATTGTATAATTTTGCCTCAATATTCTATAGAACACAGTAAAAAATACTGATTTGAAAGATTAACTATCGAGATTTGGAATCAGATTGAGTTTACATGCCAGAGTGTTGTGTAGCCTTTGAGAACTGATGGGAATGTAGCACTTTGATATCAGACTGTGACAGCCTAATACTATAATTGGAGAGATAATATTCTAAGGGTTTTATTGAAAAATTTATTGAAGTTGAACCCTGTTTGCGAGGAAGAGGCGTGGAAGGAGGCTAAGGGAATCAAAGTGCCACATTCCTTCAGTTGTTGCATCAAAATCTCTCAACACTGTTGTTTAACCCGGTGACTGTGCAGTTATTCTTGATATTATGTGATGATGAATGTAAACATTCTCTATGAATGTGGAAGATTTCAATAATTCGTAATACATTACCTCTCTATTAATATTATATCCTGGAAGACCTTATCTTGGGGTCAATTTTACAAGTTTAAAAAACAAGATCTATTTTCTAAGGCTCCTTTTACCTATCGCGAATTTTACAGGTAGGTCATTGTAGTTAATATATTTTCAGATTTTTGAATTGTTCCTTCTTTTCACGGAAAAGGCTTTATTAATCAGCCCCAGTATGTTGGTATCGTTGTGTTTTTTCTGGGATCAACTAACGAAGAGGGATTTGTATATGTAAGTTGCCTTCTTGTGCATTGTAAGACACTGACATGCTTGTATCTCATCAAATATGTGCGTGTGTTCATTGAATATTGTAATTGGCTAGATCTGAATCAAATCACAGCTAAAGTATGTGTGATGTTATGTTTGGTTTTAATATGTATTTTAATGAACATCATTCAATTCATGATAATTCTTTTCTCTAAAGAATACTAATAAATAAAATAATAAATAGATCTATGTTTTTTGAACAATTACAGGAATAAATAGATTTATGGAAAGTATATGATCAATCAATGATATAGCTTGTTTAAAAGGACTTGTTCATTGTTTGGAAAAATCATGATTTAAAAAAAAAATCCAACATTTGCAACATTTTCAAACACCTGTAAGAAATAAATAAAATCAAATGATTAGAAAATATGTGGAACAATTAAATCTTCGGAAATAATAAATCAAAATATATCTTTTAAAGCAATTTAGAAAGTTTACTGTAGCAAAACACTGCTTAAAGAAGGAGCTCATGTATTATCAATTACTGATTGTTTACTGTAACACAACACTGCTTAAAGAAGGAGCTCATGTATTATCAATTACTGATTGTTTACTGTAACACAACACTGCTTAAAGAAGGAGCTCATGTATTATCAATTACTGATTGTTTACTGTAACACAACACTGCTTAAAGAAGGAGCTCATGTATTATCAATTACTGATTGTTTACTGTAACACAACACTGCTTAAAGAATGAGCTCATGTATTATCAATTACTGATTGTTTACTGTAGCACAACACTGCTTAAAGAAGGAGCTCATGTATAATCAATTACTGATTGTTAACTGCTCTTGAAATCGCCCCCATTAATCAAAAAGTAAATTGATATGTTTGTGTAAGAATAACGATAATAAAAGTGATTCATTTCATACTAAACCTCACAAACACTAAAAGTAAATGGGTCTTAAATAAGAAAAATTTCACAGTAGCATAAATTTCACTGCATTTATTTGAAAAACTGGTACGGTATCAATTAATTTTTGTACATGTTTCTAAATTTGTGGAATCAGTATTATAAAATATGATTAACTTCTTATGTATTATTTACTGATTCTGAACTGATACATTAAGTTACTTAAAATTGTACAATTTGTTATCAAAGCATTTTACTCAGACAATTTTTATGTACTGTTCATTATATATTTATGAATGTTTGCTACTGATGTATACAAAGTTGATATTTAATATTCAAATCCCGGTTGAGGTTGATCATTTATACATTTTTATACCTCTATATATTTAAATTTTACTATTTGCTTTTATTTCATACAGCTAGTTAAATATAATATAAGAGTATATGCGTAGAGGTTTAGACCCTACTTGAATCACATAGAGGTTTAAACCCTACTTGAATCACATAGAGGTTTAAACTCTAGTTACAACTATTTGAGGTTTAAACCACAACAATAAGTTAACATCATACACTGACAAAGAGCGTTTCCCACATGAGTCAGGGTTAATAATTTATCATTTTCATTTTAGTGCTTGGTTTACACAAGTGACTACTGAAACCATTGAATAATGTAATCCTAACGTTGGAAATACATCTTGAAATAGATTTCGATCCATTCTTTAATTACTATTTTACTGTTTTTTGTAACTCGTTATGAGTAAAGTATCAAAATATAGAAATATTTTCTTTAAAAAAAACCACAGCTGAGATGTGAAATGAATGTAATTTTAACCACTTGTTGAGATATGACTTTTATTGCATATTTGTGTCTCATAGAATGGATTGTTTTATCATGGTATTTTCTTTATTGAATGTAGAATCCGGTGTAAATTTGTGTCAAGAAGAATTCTTTAGTTTTCATAAGCATTTCATGATTAAAGGGGCGTATCTACCTTTTAAGACTTACAATAATGATTTAAAATAATTTATGTTCACACTTTAAATAAACAATGTTTTTTGAGGATGATGTCATTGTAATGCTAAAATATTTATACATTTGTTGGTATGGAAAATACGGTTAATTGTCCCTTGAAGAAGGCTTGTGCAAACTAGAGTGTTCCTCGGTGTTGACAGCTATTATTAGATTAGATTGCCAGGCGTAAATAGGTTAGTAAAGTAACTGTTTTACAGTTTCGGGCAGGATATATACTTCTCTAAAATTTCGACTTATTATTCAGGTCTGTTTGTCTGTTTTGGTTGTTAAACGTCATTTTTCATTTATTTATAATTTATGTATTTGTGAAAAATGAATTGAGTATTGTTTTCTCTTCGTTTTGTCTAAAAAAAAGAAATATAACTCAATAACACCATACAGTGTCAAAAGTGTAAAATAGCGCAGCCATTGTGCTTTTCAGCCTTTCCGATATGAACAGAAAGTTACAACCCAGTGAGCAGAAACAATTTCAGTTTTTATAATAATTTACAAAATGTCTGAAACAATTCTTAAAAAACAGTTGATAATGGTAAAATCAATATATTAACTGATAATTTCGTTCCATTACTGGATATTTTATCGTTATAATGTGGCGATCTTGAACATACACATGGTGGATTGGCAGTAAATTGTGTATGGGTCTTCATACGTTGTCGCTTTCGTTTCATTTCTCTACTGCATTGACTAGTTTGAAATAATTAAAGTATCAAGGGACAATAATGTGCATGCCCTTAAAATTTACATCAAAACCTATAGAACACAAAATCGCTAAAATTATTCATGCAGGTTTTGATTCATTAATGTGGTTAAAACGCTATATCTGTAATACAGGTTTTTGCTAAATTATCTTTGAAGAGCGTACTAATGATTTATAATTTTTACTAATTTGATTGATGGCTATCACTAAACAAACATTACTTTTTAACATTTTTTGTAAGGAGTGTTATTCTTCTTGTTTGTATATAATACATACATTTGTTTATAAATCTTTGACAATTGCTTTGAAACATTTAATTTCTCGAAACTGTTGAAAACTTTTATGGGTACACGATGTTAAGTTATTGTATTCAATTAGGCTTTTTTTAGCTCACCTGATTGCTCAGGTGAGCTTTTGTGACCGGTCTTTGTCTGTCGTCTGTCCATCCGTCGTCCACATTTGGTTTGTAAAAACTCTAGAGGCCACATTTATTGTCCGATCTTCATGTAATTTGGTCAGAAGCTTTGTCCCAATGAAATCTCGGTCCAGTTCGAAACTGGGTCGTGTCGGGTCAAAAACTAGGTCACTAGGTCAAAACAAAGAAACAACTTGTAAACACTGTAGAAGTCACATTTTATGCCCAATCTTAATGTAACTCTGTCAAAATGTTTGACCAAATGATATGCTGGTTGAGTTCAAAAGTGGTTCCGGTCCGTTGAAAAACATGGCCGCCAGTAGGTGGGGCAGTTTTCCCTATTTGGCTATAGAGAAACCTTTTAAACACTCTAGAAGTCACAATTTTTGCACCAATCATCATAAAAATTGGTCAAAACATTGGTTTTATTGATATCTCGGACAAGTTTGAAAATGGTCCAGATCGGTGAAAAAACATGGCCGCCAGTGGGCGGGGCATTTATCTTTATATGTATATAGTGGCAGTTTTCCCTATTTGGCTATAGAGAAACCTTGTCAACACTCTAGAAGTCACAATTTTTGCCCAATCATCATGAAAGTTGGTCAAAACATTGGTTTTATTGATATCTTGGATGAGTCCGAAAATGGTCCAGATTGGTGAAAAAACATGGCTGCCAGTGGGCGGGGCATTTTTCTCTAAATGCATAAAGTGAAAACATGTGAACACTCTAGAAGTCACATTTTTGGCCCAATTTTCATGAAATTTGGTCAGAACATTTTTTCCTTGATACGAGAGATGAGTGCAAAAATGGTTCCGGTCAGTTGAATAACATGGCTGCCGGGGGGGGGGGGGGGGGGTGGGGGGCAGTTTTGTTATATTTATATAGTAAAAAAACCTTGTGAACACTCTAGAAGTCACATTATTTGCCCAATCATCATGAAACTTGGTGAAAAGATTGGTTTTATATATATCTCAAATGAGTTCCCAAATGGTCCCGATCGTTAAAAAAAGCATGGCCGCAAGGGGGTGGGGCAGTTTTCCTTATGTGAAGTGAGAAACCTTGTGATCGAACAATTTAGAAGTCACATTTTTTGCCTAATCATCGTGAAACTTAGTCAATACATTGGTTTTATTGATTTCTCTGACAAGTTGGAAAATTGCTCAGATCGTTGAAAACACACTTTTTAGCTCACCTGATGGCTCAGGCGAGGTTTTAGGATTGGTCTTTGTCCGCTGTCCGTCCGTCCAAATTTAGTTTGTAAACACTCTAGCATTCACATTTCTTAAGCATTTTTTATCAAAGTTGCTGAAAGATCTCGGTCAAGTTTGATAATGAGCAAAATCACATAATTAATGCCATAATTATTGCCCTTAGATTGTCCAAATTTTCATTATATTATACAAAATCCTTGTCAACACTCTAGAGGTCACAATTTTGTTTCAGATTTTATGAATCTTGGTCATAATATTTATTTTTGTTAGCAATTAAGTTTGATGTTTGGTAAGGGGGGTCAACTCAAAATGTAGGTAACCAGGTCAAATCTTACAAAAACAATAACACTCCATATGCCAGAGTTTTGGTTTAAATGATGAAACTTGACCAGGATGTTTGTCTGGACAATATCTAGGTCAAGTTTGACATTTGGTAAATATTGAATGAACCGACTCTTCTCAGGTGAGCGAATTAGGGCCATCTTCGCTCTTTTGTTTATGATACATTGAGTTAGTATCGTTGATTATTTAACATTTGTATTCACTTTGTTTATATATATTTTTTGTAAATTATTGTCATACGGTAATGTTTTTGTTTTATGGACTTAATTAAACAGTTGTTATTTGCTCTAGATTAGCCTGTTGCTAGAGACAGGTGCTAGGTTACTAGGTAATTGGCATTGCACTGTTTCAGTATTTTATGAATTTTGACAACTTTACTAGGCCAACAACAATTTAACAAAGTTTAGTTGTTTTAACAAAAGTTACTTTACATATTGTTGTTTTTTTGACACATCTGGTATACAACCACATCATATATAAATGAAAGTTTATTTAAGAATTATTAATGAACCTTTTTTCATTTCAATTTCTCATAACGCTTTTTTATTCTCATGGTGATGATCATGCTAGTGTTGTCAAGCATTTAAAGTTGCCAAGGCAATGTTTGCTAAGAGATCTACCTCATTTGTCCATATTTGTTCCATTACAAATCTCAGGGAGACCCACGTCTATCTGGAAACTGAACCACGGATTCAAGGGCTCCAGGGGCCAACGTCTTGATAGGACAATCTTAAGTCCATTTCTAAAAAAAGAAGGAGGCATTTTTAGAGTTTTGTCTTTTTGACACAGCTACAGTGTAGATAAATATTGTGATTTTATGATTTACAAGCTGTTTTAAAACTCTATTTTGTAACTATGTTTCATTTGTATTTGAAGAGTTCAGTACATAAGTATCGCTTCTAACAGAAAATAGCATGAAGATTTGTGTCTTGACCTTTTTTTCTGCTTATGGTTAAACAAATTTATTTGATCGGAATAATTCATAGGTATGACTTGAGATTGATCTATGAAGTTTTATGCGTTTTAACCCATAGACCCCAAAGAAAGGCATTCTAAAATTTGAATGATTTCAGGGGTATATTGACTGTTTTGTGTTTCAATTGGAAAATAAACAGAAATGTTGAAACATCAACATTCAACACTATCTTAAAAAAAATAGGCAATACAAAAATAAGAATAAATATTTTTTTTAAAAGTTTATTAAACGTCGGACAAAAGTCAAGAAATATGTGGGAGAGGGTTATGTGGTCTTTTTTATAATTGGTAGTTATTGCATGCGTACACTTTTTTTACTTAAAAGCACTAGTTTGTTAACATTAAGTGAATTAGTTTACTACGAAATCAAAGTGATTAAATTTAAAGTATCGCGCCAAAACAGTCAATATAACCCTGAAGTCTTGATTATAAAATTGTGTTTATAGTTATCATATTTTAACAAAATAAAATATCATATTAATTCAACTTTTAACAGTTGTGGAAACATTCTTTCTTTGTTAAAAAATGAACATACTAAGGAAGGTATAGATTTTTAACAATCAGTCTTAGTTAAAGTTTTTATGTGTACAAAATGTGTTCTGAAACTTCGTTTATATTTTATTAATCCTAAATGTATTATTTTTGATGTTACGAAAACAAAAACAAGGCTTTTTCCTGTTAAATGATAATATGTTATGCTCTTTCTTCATCAGACATTGTTTCATAATGATTTGACATTTCATGTTCACATGATTTAATGGTGTCATTGTTTGTCTACATATGGCCCTGGACATCACCAATCTTGTCTTAGACTCACGAAAAAAGACTTGACTTGGAGTTAACTCCAAGCAAAAATACTGAAACCAGATCAAAACGCTGCTTAAACTTCAAGCAGTGATAACATCATTACAAAATGCCTGAATGAGACCTGTGTTACATGAGAGTCAAGTTAGACTCCACTGAATTCAAAGCACTTGTTAGCACTTCACAGTATCAAACCTACTCTGTAGCGTCAGTGTTAGGTCTAAGACTTGTTTGTTGACTACGGGCCTCCGGTTTTGTCATACCTCAGCTATCAGTCATTTAAGCCTGTCTGGAGAAACACATATTGTAAAGCGATAATTATATTAAACTTGATCCGTATGCTGATCTGGTGTTGTTATTTGTATGTGTGTTACCGTTTTATTTTCAGGTTAAATTATGTTTGTTTCATTATACTAGTAGTTTATACTGAATTTTTGTTTAAGTCGCGGAACCCGTAAGGGCCTCATTTGTTTCATGATTGGAATAGGATATTTGTGGACTAAAAAGGTTGTGTTCAATAGCTAAATCAATGTCAATGAACAGTTCTTCGAGTAGTTTGCGTCTGTATTCCACATAACTACGCTACAGTAGCGTTGTTCTGGTAAAAAACCATTGAACATGACAATAATTTTTACATGTTCTCTAAACATTACCGAACAATACCGCTTATATTTGGAAGTGATACGTAACATCTATTGGCTTTATTTTGAATTTGTAATTGCAATTATTCCGCTGAGGTTTTAAAATTCCATACCCTATGTAAAACAACGGGAACGAAGCAATAGCGTGTACTTTTACAAAGACAAGATCGCGGTGGTGTAGTGGATGAGATGTCCGCCTAGCGATCGGGAGTTCATGGGTTCGCTCCCTACTCGAGGAGCGTTCTTCTTCATAAACACCAAGTACTGGTTCTTCCCAGGAAAACGTACGAAACGTACCCTGTCATTAATAATCGATCTCGAGTGTTAAGACAGTATAAAGTTGAAGTTTACTAATACTTCTTTCATGTATTGATAACAGGGGCTTATCAAAAGTAACATATACATACCAGTATGTGTTACTGAGACATAATTTTTGTGGTGTGCGGAAAGTTTTATTATTATATGGACATCCGTGCGTAGTATGCCTTGGTATTGTGATACGAAATATTTCGGGTTGTACGCGTTGATATTGTGATGCGGACATTTATGGATAGTATGCTTTGAGATTTCGATGCTTACATTCGTGGATAGAATGCGTTGATATTGTGATACGGACAATCGTGGGTAGCATGCCTTAAGATTGCGATGCTTTCATTCGTGGATAGAATGCGTTGATATTGTGATTGTGAATTACAACATAATGTGATAAAAGCGTTCGAATTGCATGAATCTATATATCAGATATTACAATTGTTTGTAAAATTCGATCAGCATGTTTTTCATCAGTTTTTAGAATGGGGCAAAGGCTCTTTTGATTGGCAAAAAGCGCGTTGCTCTGGCTAAAATTGGGAAAGTAACTGTCTTTAACATACTTAAAATACTTTTATTAACAAGTGGGCCATGAGGGCATAAATTGCTCACCTGAGTTTGAGATAAACATATTGTCAAAACTTGACCTGGTTACCTAGTTTGTAGAAACAGGCGACTTGGCCGAGATATCGTCTGAAATAACGTTATCACCAAATTTTTGTTATCAAGATTGAGTCATTAATCTTGCCTAAATAGGTGTAACAAGTTTTTGTCTGATATTTGATCAGGTGACCTAATTTTGTACGCATGTGACCCTGATTTGACCTCGACATATTTGTTTTAAGGATTAACAGGCAGGCAATTTTATTGGGAAATACAATCAGTACATATTCATGTAAACAAAGCAAAATTTTTAAATAAGGGTGTCAATGAGCTATAAGCAATCAATAAACATGGAAAGGAATTTGATTTGCAGAACTTAGTGTTCTAACGGAGAATGTTCTTACCATATTCGATGTAAGTTAACGATTTGAAGTTTAAGTATTACTAAAAGAAATATAGATTGAATTAAACATTTTTACTTTTGATAAACACCAATTAAGCATTAGATAAAAAGAATCAAATAGTAACGACAAACTTTCGCAGACAATACATTTAATTTGATAATCCTATCGGCATTTAATAGCAGAAATTATAAGGTGAAGTGTTCTAAAATGGTAAAAAGTTTTTGTCAAAGATTTTATCTACACCTAAATGTGATTTTTTTTTTAAATTCGACCTGGCGGCCTAGTAGCCTAGTCTTTAGATACACGCGACCCAGATTCAAACTCGACCTATATATTGTAACAAGTAGAACCTCTGACAAAGTTTTGTCAAAATTAAGTCTTGCATATTGCATTTTCAGTAATATCAAGATTTTGTTTAACATTTGGCCTTGTTAACACTCTAGAGACAACATTGTTTTGTCTGATCTTGATGAAACTTGGCCTAAAGATTTGCGCAAATTATATCTTGGTCGAGTTCGAAACTGGGTCACGTGAGGTCAAGAACTTTGTTACTAGGTCATATTTAAGGAAAGGCTTGTTAACACTCTAGAAGTAACATTTATTGCCCGATCTTCATGAAACTTGGTCATTACACGTGTCTTAATAATTTCTCAGCTATGTTCGAAAATGGTTTCGGTTGGTTGAAAAACATGAGCGCCATGGTGCGGGGCAATTTTCCTTTTATGGCTATAATAAAACCTTGTTAACACCCTAGAAGTGACATTTATGGTACAATCTTCATGTAAATTGGTCAGAACATTTGTTATTATAATAGCTCAGCTGAGTTTGAAAATGGTTCCGATCTGTTAAAAAAAGAGCCGGCATTTTCAATCTCATACTATTGGTTCATTTCTTCTTTAGTTAATTATAGTAATAGTAAACGATAGGTTCTACTTGAGTATAGTATTGGTATTGACTGCGCTTAACTGACTGTCGTTATATTTTGTTACGCAGAGGGCAAAATCCAAGAAAACAACACACTAACTTCAGAATTATAATAATTTTTTTTTCATTTTAAATGCAGGAAATTGACACTTTAAATTCAATAGTTATCATATACGTTTTTATAAAGTGGTGTTGTGTACTGAAACACAAAAAAGTTATGTTACAAAGTAATTGACTAACAAACCATATGTGTATCTTACAAAAACCACTTGGAATAGAGTATTATTGTGTCAAAAGCATTTCAGTGAAGTTACGTTATAAGGTAATTTACCATGCAACATAACATACCATATGTAATCTCTTTAAAATATCATTTCACAGTAAAATGGAATCTTTAGAATCAACCATTTACACACAAAGGTTAATGTCTTCATTTAAATTGTTAACAATATTTCTAAAAAAAAATCAAATCTTATTTTTGAAGCAAATTACACATGTGTAAATAAATAATCAGTTCGTTTCGAAATAAAATGCATTCTAGAGTTAATTGTAGAACATATACCATTCATTGAATTGCTGTCAGTTACAACAACATCAACTGAGCATCATTTTAATTATCTCAAACAGATCATTTACACGACTTCCTTCCCAGTTCATTCTCTGACGCACATCTTTAAGTATCTCACACCTACGTTCAACTATCGCCTGGTATATAGGATCCGACTCGTTAAGCACGCCATTCTCATCCTCGCACTGGAAGTGTCTGTTGAACAACTTAAGCTCCAGAAGTTCAAGCTCCACTCTCTTCTTGCTGTACCACATCAGAGGCTCTGGGTGAGAGATTATTGCTGACCGTATCTTCGGTAATCTGAGTATTAACTTTGGCCCATCATTTATCATGCCTGTTATTGTTGCTACCCAGGTACGCTGTTGTTCTTCAGCTATTCCGCAGCCTTCCATTAGATTCCTTTCAGGTATCATATAATATTGAAGGCGTTTCGTTAATATAGCTGTTCTAAGTTCCCCTAGTCCTTCACAAATCCATACAAACAAACTCCTTTCATGGAACAAAGTTTGAGGATTGTTCTCTGCTAGCCACAACACAATGTTTTTCACTGTGTATGATGTTATTTCTTTGTTTACAGGCTTTAGTACCTCCTTAACCACCATCTTTAATATAACATAGATGTAAACCTGGGTGTTATTAAGTCTGCTCACAAGCTCATTCTCTCCCGTATTAAAGCAGATTCGCCACTCTACATGTCTGTATCGGCTCCCTTTAAAACCTACGGGTGTAACATATGCTCTCAATGATACAACTTTTTGAACGATAGCGGGTGATGGGCAATGCCGACGTCGTTCAGCCCATCTTTGCAGTATGCTGGGGCAGTGGCAGGGAATAGATAATACATTGTCTACATGCCATGTCCCTCGTATTGAACTCGGCATTGACGGACCTGCACGGTCATGGTTTACCAAGTCTGGGAGATTATAATTCGGCGTGAACTCATAAACAAATAGGTCACTGCACAGGAGAGAACGCCCATATTCATCATCACAAAGCGCATCAAAAATGACTCTGTACATTATTCCAGCTCGCTCAAGTATCAGTCTACAGTGCCCAGGGTAGCACATTATAGTGCTTAATCTAAACACAGTAATCTCCCTTTGCAATATGTCAAATTGAACACCATCTTCTATGCACAAAACATTTCGAAATACATGCATTACATCAAGATCACTCTCAAAAGAGCGCGTCAGT